>NW_027260810.1:0-5000 GCF_045791955.1 Oncorhynchus clarkii lewisi
CTAACCCTAACCCAATGTGGAGGCTACAATATATACTAACCCTAACCCAATGTGGAGGCTACAATATATACTAACCCTAACCCAATGTGGAGGCTACAATATATACTAACCCTAACCCAATGTGGAGGCTACAATATATACTAACCCTAACCCAATGTGGAGGCTACAATATATACTAACCCTAACCCAATGTGGAGGCTACAATATATACTAACCCTAACCCAATGTGGAGGCTACAATATATACTAACCCTAACCCAATGTGGAGGCTACAATATATACTAACCCTAACCCAATGTGGAGGCTACAATATATACTAACCCTAACCCAATGTGGAGGCTACAATATATACTAACCCTAACCCAATGTGGAGGCTACAATATATACTAA
Source organism: Oncorhynchus clarkii lewisi (assembly GCF_045791955.1). Classification (NCBI taxonomy): domain Eukaryota; kingdom Metazoa; phylum Chordata; class Actinopteri; order Salmoniformes; family Salmonidae; genus Oncorhynchus; species Oncorhynchus clarkii. The sequence goes on from NW_027260810.1 coordinate 390, forward strand.
CCCTAACCCAATGTGGAGGCTACAATATATACTAACCCTAACCCAATGTGGAGGCTACAATATATACTAACCCTAACCCAATGTGGAGGCTACAATATATACTAACCCTAACCCAATGTGGAGGCTACAATATATACTAACCCTAACCCAATGTGGAGGCTACAATATATACTAACCCTAACCCAATGTGGAGGCTACAATATATACTAACCCTAACCCAATGTGGAGGCTACCCTAACCCAATGTATATACTAACCCTAACCCAATGTGGAGGCTACAATATATACTAACCCTAACCCAATGTGGAGGCTACAATATATACTAACCCTAACCCAATGTGGAGGCTACAATATATACTAACCCTAACCCAATGTGGAGGCTACAATATATACTAACCCTAACCCAATGTGGAGGCTACAATATATACTAACCCTAACCCAATGTGGAGGCTACAATATATACTAACCCTAACCCAATGTGGAGGCTACAATATATACTAACCCTAACCCAATGTGGAGGCTACAATATATACTAACCCTAACCCAATGTGGAGGCTACAATATATACTAACCCTAACCCAATGTGGAGGCTACAATATATACTAACCCTAACCCAATGTGGAGGCTACAATATATACTAACCCTAACCCAATGTGGAGGCTACAATATATACTAACCCTAACCCAATGTGGAGGATACAATATATACTAACCCTAACCCAATGTGGAGGCTACAATATATACTAACCCTAACCCAATGTGGAGGCTATATACAGGGGGTACCGGTACAGAGTCAATGTGGAGGCTATATACAGGGGTACCGGTACAGAGTCAATGTGGAGGCTATATACAGGGGCTACCAGTACAGAGTCAATGTGGAGGCTATATACAGGGGGTACCAGTACAGAGTCAATGTGGAGGTATATACAGGGGTACCAGTACAGTGTCAATGTGGAGGCTATATACAGGGGGTACCAGTACAGAGTCAATGTGAGGGGGCATCCGGTTAGTTGAGATAATTGAGGTAATATGTACATGTAGGTAGAATTAAAGTGACTACGCATAGAATCGTGCTCATTCTGGGGTAACAATTACATAACCAACCGTTCACTAGTAATCCTAGTGTGAACAGGCCTTTATGTCCTTCTGGATAAAGGATGCTTGTGTTGCTAAATGATCAACATGTAGAAATGTCAATGTGATGTAAAAATCACGTTCTATCTTCCTTCAACAGATGCAGACAGTGTATATAACTATCTAGCTTCTTTTGAAAATGAAACTCTCAATGGTTTTTGTTGTTGTTGTAGTATTAAGATGTTATGAAGACAGAACTTCCTGGTTGAGGTTTGAGCCTACAGCCCCATCTTACAACCCCCCCCCCCCCTCCCGCAAAGAAATATATAATAACAGCATCTTTTTTTTTTCCAGGACACTAACTATTTACTCTCTATAGTCTCATCTTGCTCTTTAAAAGCTTATCTTTTGGGATCAACTTCAAAATGTCAGTCTTATAACGTAATCGTTTCGGCGCAGGTCAAGTCCTTAATGCTCCCTAAGTCCTCTGGTTCTTAGGCTACATCTGTCTGGCAGACACAGGCTGCATCCTGAATGGAACCCTACTCTATGGGGGGGCCTTATGGGCCCTGGTCAAAAGTAGTGCACTACGTAGGGAATAGGGTGTCAATTGGGACGCAGATCCTTAAAAGTAAGCGATGGCTCAAAGAGGAAGTGCTTGAGGATGAGAATGACTCGTTGGGTGGAATGTGGCGGTGCTTGGGCCGACACAACGCCGGTGATGCAACACGCCATAGGTTGAGAGGGGTCACCGCCAAAACGAGACCCGGAGGCTTTCGTCATTATTTCTGGACTCCTCCTCCTCCCCTTTTCTCTTCCTCCATTTGTACTTGAGTGAAGGAAAGAGAATGAAGCAGAATGAGAGAGAGAGAGAGAGAGAGAGACTACCACACTCCAGAGTCATAGAGAATGGAATGGGAGCTAACTGGAGAGAGAGAGAGAGAGTAAGAGAAAGAGAGAAAGAGAGAAAGCTAGCCTATAGCAGTTACCATATATAGGAGGTGATGCTGAACTAAAGCCCTGCTACCTAATACTCAGTGGCAGCTCACTCAGTCCCAGACTGGTCCCGGGTCCTGTGGGGCCTCCATGGCCCTGCACGGCCCTCCACAGCCAGGCTAGCTAAGACTAGGATCAGCGTTCCAAATGGCACCCTACTCCCTATATAGTCCACTACAGTGCACTATTTTTGACCAGATCCCTGGTTAAAACTAGTGCACTACGTAGAATAGGGTTCCATTTGTGGCTCGAAACCAGCTGTCATCTTTCTAATGATTTCTTTATTTTTCAGGAAAAGCTTGTAGCTCGGGGAAACGGGCTGCTTCCGGATCGGGGGGGGAAACCCGATGCTGACGTTGGGCCGACACTGGACCGGCCTCGTCTGCTGCCTCGTCACCAGGGACCGCCGCGCTCTTTCATCCCGCTTGTGTTCCTTTGCTTTCTTTCTCCCTTTATCCACACAGTCATCAGTATCGGCCTCTCTTTCAGGGCTGGGCCCTCTGGGGCGGAGGGGGGGGGGGGGGGGGGGGGGGGCGGGGGGAGGTAGATTTACCAAGGACTGTGTGTTTCTTTCTGCCGTCCAGATGAAAAGGGAGCGGTTGGATTTTTACTCTTTGTGGATGTTAATGTAATTATTCGCAATGATATTGGTGATAACTGTTTGATTAAATTATGTTTTTGACAGATTTATTTTCTTGTAAGACGAGGGTTTTGAATCATTCTATAGCTAGAAGACGAGGGTTTTGAATCATTCTATAGCTAGAAGACGAGGGTTTTGAATCATTCTATAGCTAGAAGACGAGGGTTTTGAATCATTCTATAGCTAGAAGACGAGGGTTTTGAATCATTCTATAGCTAGAAGACGAGGGTTTTTAATCATTCTATAGCTAGAAGACGAGGGTTTTGAATCATTCTATAGCTAGAAGACGAGGGTTTTGAATCATTCTATAGCTAGAAGACGAGGGTTTTGAATCATTCTATAGCTAGAAGACGAGGGTTTTGAATAATTCTATAGCTAGAAGACGAGGGTTTTGAATCATTCTATAGCTAGAAGACGAGGGTTTTGAATCATTCTATAGCTAGAAGACGAGGGTTTTGAATCATTCTATAGCTAGAAGACGAGGGTTTTGAATCATTCTATAGCTAGAAGACGAGGGTTTTTAATCATTCTATAGCTAGAAGACGAGGGTTTTGAATCATTCTATAGCTAGAAGACGAGGGTTTTGAATCATTCTATAGCTAGAAGACGAGGGTTTTGAATCATTCTATAGCTAGAAGACGAGGGTTTTGAATCATTATATAGCTAGAAGACGAGTGTTTTGAATCATTCTATAGCTAGAAGACGAGTGTTTTGAATCATTCTATAGCTAGAAGACGAGGGTTTTGGATCATTCTATAGCTAGAAGACGAGGGTTTTGGATCATTCTATAGCTAGAAGACGAGGGTTTTGAATCATTCTATAGCTAGAAGACGAGGGTTTTGAATCATTCTATAGCTAGAAGACGAGGGTTTTGAATCATTCTATAGCTAGAAGACGAGGGTTTTGAATCATTCTATAGCTAGAAGACGAGGGTTTTGAATCATTCTATAGCTAGAAGACGAGTGTTTTGAATCATTCTATAGCTAGAAGACGAGGGTTTTGAATCATTCTATAGCTAGAAGACGAGGGTTTTGAATCATTCTATAGCTAGAAGACGAGGGTTTTGAATCATTCTATAGCTAGAAGACGAGGGTTTTGAATCATTCTATAGCTAGAAGACGAGGGTTTTGAATCATTCTATAGCTAGAAGACGAGGGTTTTGAATCATTCTATAGCTATAAGACGAGTGTTTTGAATCATTCTATAGCTAGAAAACGAGGGCTTTTAATCATTCTATAGCTAGAAGACGAGGGTTTTGAATCATTCTATAGCTAGAAGACGAGTGTTTTGAATCATTCTATAGCTAGAAGACGAGGGTTTTGAATCATTCTATAGCTAGAAGACGAGGGTTTTGAATCATTCTATAGCTAGAAGACGAGGGTTTTGAATCATTCTATAGCTAGAAGACGAGTGTTTTGAATCATTCTATAGCTAGAAGACGAGGGTTTTGAATCATTCTATAGCTAGAAGACGAGGGTTTTGAATCATTCTATAGCTAGAAGACGAGGGTTTTGAATCATTCTATAGCTAGAAGACGAGGGTTTTGAATCATTCTATAGCTAGAAGACGAGGGTTTTGAATCATTCTATAGCTAGAAGACGAGTGTTTTGAATCATTCTATAGCTAGAAGACGAGGGTTTTGAATCATTCTATAGCTAGAAGACGATGGTTTTGAATCATTCTATAGCTAGAAGACGAGGGTTTTGAATCATTCTATAGCTAGAAGACGAGGGTTTTGAATCATTCTATAGCTAGAAGACGAGGGTTTTGGATCATTCTATAGCTAGAAGACGAGGGTTTTGAATCATTCTATAGCTAGAAGACGAGGGTTTTGAATCATTCTATAGCTAGAAGACGAGGGTTTTGAATCATTCTATAGCTAGAAGACTCCCCTTCAAATGAA
>NW_027260810.1:10000-45000 GCF_045791955.1 Oncorhynchus clarkii lewisi
TAGGCATGATCTCTGAATATTCTTCAGGTTTGGCATGATCTCTGAATATTCTTCAGGATAGGCATGATCTCTGAATATTCTTCAGGTTAGGCATGATCTCTGAATATTCTTCAGGATAGGCATGATCTCTGAATATTCTTCAGGTTAGGCATGATCTCTGAATACTCTTCAGGTTAGGCATGATCTCTGAATATTCTTCAGGATAGGCATTAACTCCGAACGGTTAAGGTAAGTATGAATGTTAAGAATAGGCTTAATACTAAAATATGAAAGCAACTTTGTATCATTGGATTTGAACCTGCAACCTGTGGAACCAGATACCACAACACCCGAGCAGAACCAAAACCCTAGGTAACAGCACGTACTGGTGCCCCTAGTGGCCAGTTCACACATCATCTCCCTACGTCCTCAGACATGGATGAGGGGGGGGGGGGGGGGGGGGGGCTAAACAACACAGGGATTCTGTTATCGAATCCCAATGTGTCATTTTCTATTGGCAGGTGGGTGATTACTGTGGGTGATGACTGTGGGTGATGGCTGTGGGTGATGACTGTAGGTGATGGTTGTGGGTGATGGTTGTGGGTGCATTCTAAGTGGTACCCAATCCTCAATATAGTGCACTACTTTGACCAGAGCACATAGGGCTTCCCATAGGGCTTCACATAGGGCTTCGCACAGGGTTTCACATAGGGCTTCGCATAGGGCTTCACATAGGGCTTCACATAGGGCTTCACATAGGGCTTCCCATAGGGCTTCCCATAGGGCTCCATTTGGGATTCGTTGTGTGATTAAATCCAGGCCTTAGACCCTGCCACCATTGTTATTGTGCTGGGATTCCCCTAGTCCCCACAGGAGAGATCCTCTGTCACATTCTGCCAGATTTAGGCCCTGCCAGCTGGCCAAGTGGCAGTCCCTCTATAGGCCTGTAGCTAGGGCTCTCTCTCTCTCTCTCTCTCTCTCTCTCTCTCTCTCTCTCTCTCTCTCTCTCTCTCGCTCTGTCTCTCTCCCTTCCTCTCTCTCTCTGTCTCTCTCTCTCTCTCTCTGCCTCTCTCTAGCTTGCTAAATTAGATTCTCCCTCTTCTCTCACATTGTCTCTCTCTCTCTAGTTTGCTCATTGCATTTCTTTCTCTCTTGCACTACTGTATCTATCTCACCCTCTTTCTCCCATTTTCTCTCAGTAAACCCTCCCTATTCCCCCATTCCTAAACCCCCTCTGTCATCCCAACATCCTCAGGTGCCATCTGTATTTCTCTTCCTCTGTTCTGTCCATCATGGCGTATAGAGCTCTAGGATTGTATCCCAAATGGCACCCTATTCTCTACAGTGACATTTGGGACACACTCCTAGTATAGCTGGTGGAGGCTGGTTGAGGCTGTAGGTGGCTGGTGGAGGCTGTAGGAGGCTGGTTGAGGCTGTAGGAGGCTGGTTGAGGCTGCAGGAGGCTGGTGGAGGCTGTAGGAGGCTGGTTGAGCCTGTAGGAGGCTGGTTGAGGCTGGTGGAGGCTGGTGGAGGCTGTAGGTGGCTGGTGGAGGCTGGTGGAGGCTGTATCAAGCTAGTGGAGGCTGTAGGAGGCTGGTGGAGGCTGTAGGAGGCTGGTGGAGGATGTAGGAGGCTGGTGGAGGCTGTAGCAGGCTGGTGGAGGCTGTAGGAGGCTGGTGGAGGCTGTAGGAGGCTGGTGGAGGCTGGTGGAGGCTGTAGGAGGCTGGTGGAGGCTGGTGGAGGCTGTAGGAGGCTGGTGGAGGCTGTAGGAGGCTGGTGGAGGCTGTAGGAGGCTGGTGGAGACTGTAGCAGGATGGTGGAGGCTGTAGGAGGCTGGTGGAGGCTGTAGCAGGCTGGTGGAGGCTGTGGGAGGCTGGTGGAGGCTGTGGGAGACTGGTGGAGGCTGTAGGAGGCTGGTGGAAGCTGTAGTAGGCTGGTGGAGGATGTAGCAGGATGGTGGAGGCTGGTGGAGGCTGTAGCAGGCTGGTGGAGGCTGTAGGAGGCTGGTGGAGGCTGTAGGAGGCTGGTGGAAGCTGTAGTAGGCTGGTGGAGGATGTAGCAGGATGGTGGAGGCTGGTGGAGGCTGTAGCAGGCTGGTGGAGGCTGTAGGAGGCTGGTGGAGGCTGTAGGAGGCTGGTGGAGGCTGTAGCAGGCTGTTGGAGGCTGTGGGAGACTGGTGGAGGCTGTAGGAGGCTGGTGGAGGCTGTAGTAGGCTGTTGGAGGCTGTAGCAGGATGGTGGAGGCTGGTGGAGGCTGGTGAAGACTGTAGGAGGCTGGTGGAGGCTGTAGCAGGCTGGTGGAGGCTGTAGCAGGCTGGCGGAGGCTGTGGGAGACTGGTGGAGGCTGTAGGAGGCTGGTGGAGGCTGTAGGAGGCTGGTGGAGGCTGGTGGAGGCTGTAGGAGGCTGGTGGAGGCTGGTGGAGGCTGTAGGAGGCTGGTGGAGGCTGTAGGAGGCTGGTGGAGGCTGTAGGAGGCTGGTGGAGACTGTAGCAGGATGGTGGAGGCTGTAGGAGGCTGGTGGAAGCTGTAGGAGGCTGGTGGAGGCTGTAGTAGGCTGTTGGAGGCTGTAGCAGGATGGTGGAGGCTGGTGGAGGCTGGTGAAGGCTGTAGGAGGCTGGTGGAGGCTGTAGCAGGCTGGTGGAGGCTGTAGCAGGCTGGTGGAGGCTGTGGGAGTCTGGTGGAGGCTGTAGGAGGCTGGTGGAGGCTGTAGGAGGCTGGTGGAGGCTGGTGGAGGCTGTAGGAGGCTGGTGGAAGCTGTAGTAGGCTGGTGGAGGATGTAGCAGGATGGTGGAGGCTGGTGGAGGCTGTAGCAGGCTGGTGGAGGCTGTAGGAGGCTGGTGGAGGCTGTAGGAGGCTGGTGGAGGCTGTAGCAGGCTGGTGGAGGCTGTGGGAGACTGGTGGAGGCTGTGGGAGGCTGGTGGAGGCTGTGGGAGACTGGTGGAGGCTGTAGGAGGCTGGTGGAAGCTGTAGTAGGCTGGTGGAGGATGTAGCAGGATGGTGGAGGCTGGTGGAGGCTGTAGCAGGCTGGTGGAGGCTGTAGGAGGCTGGTGGAGGCTGTAGGAGGCTGGTGGAGGCTGTAGCAGGCTGGTGGAGGCTGTGGGAGACTGGTGGAGGCTGTAGGAGGCTGGGGGAGGCTGTAGTAGGCTGTTGGAGGCTGTAGCAGGATGGTGGAGGCTGGTGGAGGCTGGTGAAGGCTGTAGGAGGCTGGTGGAGGCTGTAGCAGGCTGGTGGAGGCTGTAGCAGGCTGGTGGAGGCTGTGGGAGACTGGTGGAGGCTGTATGAGGCTGGTGGAGGCTGTAGGAGGCTGGTGGAGGCTGTAGCAGGCTGGTGGAGGCTGTAGGAGGCTGGTGGAGGCTGTGGGAGACTGGTGGAGGCTGTAGGAGGCTGGTGGAGGCTGTAGGAGGCTGGTGGAGGATGTAGGAGGCTGGTGGAGGCTGTAGGAGGCTGGTGGAGGCTGTAGCAGGCTGGTGGAGGCTGTAGGAGGCTGGTGGAGGCTGTGGGAGACTGGTGGAGGCTGTAGGAGGCTGGTGGAGGCTGTAGGAGGCTGGTGGAGGATGTAGGAGGCTGGTGGAGCCTGTAGGAGGCTGGTGGAGGCTGTAGCAGGATGGTGGAGGCTGTGGGAGACTGGTGGAGGCTGTAGGAGGCTGGTGGAGGCTGTAGCAGGATGGTGGAGGCTGTAGGAGGCTGGTGGAGGCTGGTGGAGGCTCTAGGAGGCTGGTGGAGGCTGTAGCAGGATGGTGGAGGCTGGTGGAGGCTGTAGCAGGCTGGTGGAGGCTGTGGGAGACTGGTGGAGGCTGTAGGAGGCTGGTGGAGGCTGTAGCAGGCTGTTGGAGGCTGTAGGAGGCTGATGGAGGCTGTAGGAGGCTGGTGGAGGCTGTAGGAGGCTGGTGGAGGCTGTAGCAGGATGGTGGAGGCTGGTGGAGGCTGTAGCAGGATGGTGGAGGCTGTAGGAGGCTGGTGGAGGCTGGTGGAGGCTGTAGGAGGCTGGTGGAGGCTGGTGGAGGCTGTAGGAGGCTGGTGGAGGCTGTAGCAGGATGGTGGAGGCTGTAGGAGGCTGGTGGAGGCTGTTGGAGGATGGTGGAGGCTGGTGGAGGCTGTAGCAGGCTGGTGGAGGCTGTAGGAGGCTGGTGGAGGCTGTAGGAGGCAGCAGGGGTCAGCCCAGGTTTGTGATGTAATGTCTGTTGGTGAGCACTGGGCTAGGAGAGTATAAGTGATTAAGGCTAAATGTTTTGGACAGGCAGGCTTTGGCCTTCGAGAGAGGGATAGGGGAGAGTTAGAGGAGGGTTAGGGGAGGGTTAGGGGAGGTTTAGGGGAGGGTTAGAGGAGGGTTAGAGGAGGTTTAGAGGGTAAGAGGAGGGAGAGGAGGGATAGAGGTGGGTTAGAGTAGGATTAGAGGAGGGTTAGGGGAGGGTTAGGGGAGGTTTAGGGGAGGGTTAGAGGAGGGTTAGAGGAGGTTTAGAGGGTAAGAGGAGGGAGAGGAGGGATAGAGGTGGGTTAGAGGAGGATTAGTGGAGGGTTAGAGGAAGGTTAGAGGAGGGATAGAGGTGGGTTAGAGGGGGGTTAGAGGGTAAGAGGAGGGTTAGAGGGGGGTTAGAGGGTAAGAGGAGGGTTAGAGGAGGGTTAGGGTTAGAGTTAGAGGAGGGTTAGAGGAGGGTTAGGGGAGGGTTAGGGGAGGGTTAGGGGAGGGTTAGGGGAGGGTTAGAGGAGGGTTAGGGTAGGGTTAGAGGAGGGTTAGGGGAGGGTTAGAGGAGGGTTAGGGGAGGGTTGGAGGAGGGTTAGAGGAGGGTTAGGGGAGGGTTATGGGAGGGTTAAAGGAGGATTAGGGGAGTGTTAGGGGAGGGTTAGGGGAGGGTTATGGGAGGGTTAGGGGAGGGTTAGGGGAGGGTCATGGGAGGGTCAGGGGAGGGTTAGGGGAGGGTTATGGGAGGGTTATGGGAGGGTTAATGGGAGGGTTAATGGAGGGGGGAGGGTTATGGGAGGGTTAGGGGAGGGTTATGGGAGGGTTAATGGAGGGTTAGGGGAGGGTTAGGGGAGGGTTATGGGAGGGTTAGGGGAGTGTTAGAGGAGGGTTAGGGTAGGTAACGCAGTGTGACTAACTGGAAGAGAGAGAAGTTTGGGTATGCCACGGCACAAAGTCTGCATACCAAATAACACCCTATTCCCTATATAGTGCCCTATTCCCTATATAGCTCTGGTTAAAAGTAGTGCACTATATAGGGAACAGGGGGCCATTTCGGAGTCAGACAAAGACTTCCTGTACGTTTTTCTCTGCTGTGTTTGTCTTAGCAGGGATGGGAACCTGGCGACCCCCGTTTTGAAGGCAGATCCATTTCCACTCAGTCGGAGTCTTAACTTACATGCTGTTCAAACTGGCTCCGCGTTTGCGTCCGCCATCGTGTGCATGTTGATTTTGTCTATCCCTCTACCAGGCGCGTTTATGACACGCAGGTTAAAATACCAAAAACCAACTGTGAACCAATTATATATATATTTGGGGACAGATGGAAAAAACACATGAAACCTTTCGCGACATTTAGCTAGCTAGCTGCTGCTAGTTCATTTGTCCTGGGAGGTAAACATTTTAAGATGTTATTTACCCTCCTCTTTGTTTCTCTGGATCTTTGTAGATGTTTTGAGTCATACAAAAACCCAAAATGATGTGTGTTTCTCTTCTCAGACAATTAATCCACAGATAAAAGGGGAAACATAGTTTGTTTTTAGTTTGTTTTTCTTTGATGAATCTCTCCTTGTTCAGTCTTCTTCTTCTTCTTCTGTGGATTTTATATGACGGTTAGCAACCAACTTTAAGGTGCATTACCACCACTAACTGGAGTGTGAACCACAGTTCGTCTTTCAATCACCCACGTGGGTATATGCTCCTAAAAACCAATGAGGAGATGGGAGAGGCGGGACTTGCAGCACGTCAAGCGATCCGTTTGTATGAAATTATTTGAATAACATGTATGTGTACATTTATTTTGCAATGCTTGCTCGCTCTACGCGGGCTGTTTAGTCAGCACCTTATTGTTCACAGTTAGAAAATTTGAAATAAAATGTAAAAATGTGGTTGTGCCTCAGCAGTTTTTCTCATGTTATGTCAGTCACTGACAGTCACTCAGTTAGCTCACGTCAGCTAACATTTTTTAGATTGCTATATTAGTTTATTGGCCAGCTATCTAAACTTGTTATCATGGCGGAATTACTGGCCGGGGGGCCCCCATTGATTTTGTTAGTCAGCCTCACTCAGATACTGTCACACCCTGACCATAGTTTGCTTTGTCTATTTCTATGTTTTGTTTGGTCAGGGTGTGATCTGAGTGGGCATTCTATGTTGGATGTCTAGTTTGTCTGTTTCTGTGTTTGGGCCTGATATGGTTCTCATATCATTGTCTCTGATTGGGAACCATATTTAGGTAGCCTGTTTTGTGTTGGGTTTTGTGGGTGGTTGTCTCCTGTGTCAGTGTTTGTACCACACGGGACTGTTTCGGGTTTTCACGTTTCTTGTTTTTTGTAGTTTATTCATGTATAGTTTCTTTATTAAAGAACCATGAATTATAACCACGCTGCATTTTGGTCCTCCTCTCCTTCCCAGGAAGAATCCCGTTACAGAACCACCCACCACAACAGGGCCAAGCAACATATTAAAAATGGCTAACATATATTTTACTAGGCAAGTCAGTTAAGAACAAATGCATATTTTCAATGACAGCCTAGGAACAGTTGTTTAACTGCCTGTTCAGGGGTAGAACGACCGACCTTGTCAGCTCGGGGATTTGAACTTGCAACCTTCCGGTTACTATTCCAACGCTCTCACCACTAGGCTACCCTGCCACCTCTACACTCTAACCACTAGGCTACCCTGCCACCTCTACACTCTAACCACTAGGCTACGTACCACCCCATCTTGCCAACCTATAGCAAAATGTGTAGAATGGAAATTGGCTGCAAAAAAAAACTACTTTTCCTCTCTGCCCCATGGCTAAATGAGTAGAATTGCATGAGATTGGTTATAAAATTGTAAATTATTCTCTCTGCCCCATGGCTAAATGAGTAGAATTGCATAAAATTAGTTATAAAATTGTAAATTCTTCTCTCTGCCCCATGGCTAAATGAGTAGAATTGCATAAAATTAGTTATAAAATTGTAAATTCTTCTCTCTGCCCCATGGCTAAATGAGTAGAATTGCATAAAATGAGTTATAAAATTGTAAATTCTTCTCTCTGCCCCATGGCTAAATGAGTAGAATTGCATGAAATTGGTTATACATTTGCAAATTCTATTCTCTGCCCCATAGCAAAATGTGTAGAATTTCCGGCCTCTCATGCTGAGGGCTTGGCCCCCACCCCCATCAAAGTTGTGCTGTGGATGTGTCAATATGGTCAATATTGTGTGTCACCTGATCTCGGTGCGTGTGTGTGTGACAGACGCAGGGGGGAATTCTGTGACTCACTACTCACAATGGGACAGACTCTATTTATGGCTTATTGTCTAAGTGAAGCGATGTGCTATTTGGGATAGCAAGATCTCACTCCATACTGTCTCCAATTGTAGCATGACAGCAATACTGCATCTATAGCAGTGAGGGGAATCCTTCACGCTGTAGGTTGGGTTTCTGATGAGCTGATGACAGTGAATGAAGTCCAATGTAAATTATGTAAATGTTGTTTTATAGTTATCTTATTAAAGGAATGCTTTTCAAAAAGAGAGAACGAGATAGTGTGACAGAGAGAGATATCAACACAAACATATACACAGAGAAAGAGAAAAAGAGAGAGAGAGTAGAAAGAGTAGAGATAGAGACAAACAGATAGAGACAGAGAGAGAGAGGGACAGAGAGAGAAAGAGTAGAGAGACAGAGAGAGAGAGAGACAGAGCGAGAGACAGAGAGAGAGAGAGAAAGAGACAGAGAGAGCGAGAGAGAGAAAGAATAGAGAAAGAGTAGAGAGACAGAGAGAGAGACAGAGAGACAGACAGAGAGACAGAGAGAGAGAGAAAGAGAGAGAGTAGAAAGAGTAGAGATAGACACACACAGAGAGAGAGAGAGAGAGAGAGAGAGAGAGAGAGAGAGAGACAGAGACAGAGAGAGACAGAGAGAGAGAGATAAACACAAACAGAAATAGAGACAGAGACAGAGACAGAGACAGAGAGATAAGTAAATAAGGAAATGATCTCAACAGAGAAAAATGTCCTCCTGTGTGCTACCTAAATCCCCCCCCCCCCCCAAAAAAATCCCCATACTTTAATGAAGACAGCTTCTCCATCCTTGAGGGGGAGATCAATAGTTTCCAGGCCCAGGGACATGTACTAATCTGTGGCGACCGAAATGCCAGAACTGAACAAGAACCTGACACCCTGAGCACACAGGGGGATAAACAACTACCTGGAGTTGACAGCATTCCCTCCCCCATATGCCCCCCTAGGCACAACTACGACAACGTAACCGACAAAAACGGGTCATACAAAAATGTGTCATAACTCCTGCAGCTCTGTTACATCCTGGGTATGTACATAGTCAATGGTAGGCTTCGAGGGGACTCCTATGGAAGGTACACCTACAGCTCTGTTACATCCTGGGTATGTACATAGTCAATGGTAGGCTTCGAGGGGACTCCTATGGAAGGTACACCTACAGCTCTGTTACATCCTGGGTATGTACATAGTCAATGGTAGGCTTCGAGGGGACTCCTATGGAAGGTACACCTACAGCTCTGTTACATCCTGGGTATGTACATAGTCAATGGTAGGCTTCGAGGGGACTCCTATGGAAGGTACACCTACAGCTCTGTTACATCCTGGGTATGTACATAGTCAATGGTAGGCTTCGAGGGGACTCCTATGGAAGGTACACCTACAGCTCTGTTACATCCTGGGTATGTACATAGTCAATGGTAGGCTTCGAGGGGACTCCTATGGAAGGTACACCTACAGCTCTGTTACATCCTGGGTATGTACATAGTCAATGGTAGGCTTCGTATGGGGACTCCTACGGTAGGTTCACCTATAGCTCATCTCTTGGCTGTAGTGCTGTAGACTACTTTATCACTGACCTCAACCCAGAGTCTCTCAGAGCGTTCACAGTCAGTCCACTGACACCCCTATCAGATCACAGAAAAATCACAGTCTACTTCAACAGAGCAACACTCAATCATGAGGCATCAAAGCAAAAGGAACTGAGTAACATTAAGAAATGCTATAGATCAATCAGAAATACACTACGAAATACACTACGAGGAATCACTAAAACAATACAGAAATACACTATGGTGAATCACTAAAAACATACAGAAATATGGAAACAGAAGGAGCAGCACGTCAGAAATCAGCTCAACGTAATTGAAAAATCCATAGACTCTAACCACTTCTGGGAAAATTGGAAAACACTAAACAAACAACAACACAAAGAGTTATCTATCCAAAATGGAGATGTATGGGTAAACCACTTCTCCAATCTTTTTTGGCTCTATAACAAAGAACAAACAGCAAAAACATATACATGATCAAATACAAATCTTAGAATCAACTATTAAAGACGACCAGAACCCACTGGATTATCCAATTACAATGAATGAACTACAGGACAAAAAACAAACCCTCCAACCCCAAAAGGCCTGTGGTGTTGATGATATCCTTAATGAAATTATAAAATATACAGACAACAAATTCCAATTGGCTACACTAAAACTCTTTAACATCATCCTCAGCGCTGGTATCTTCCTCAATAGTTGGAATCAAGGACTGATCACCCCAATCCACAGTAGTTGACCCTGTAGTTGAACCTATAGTTGACCCTGTAGTTGACCCTGTAGTTGAACCTATAGTTGACCCTGTAGTTGACCCTGTATTAGACCCTGTAGTTGATCCTGTAGTTGACCCTGTATTAGACCCTGTAGTTGACCCTGTAGTTGACCCTGTATTAGGCCCTGTAGTTGACCCTGTATTACACACCGTATTAGACCCTGTAGTTGACCCTGTATTAGACCCTGTAGTTGACCCTGTATTATACCCTGTAGTTGACCCCGTATTAGATCCTGTAGTTGACCCTGTATTAGACCCTGTAGTTGACCCTGTATTAGACCCTGTAGTTATCCCTGTAGATGACCCTGTAGTAGACCCTGTATTAGACACTGTAGTTGACCCTGTATTAAACCCTGTAGTTGACCCTGTAGTTGACCCTGTATTAGACCCTGTAGTTGACCCTGTAGTTGACACTGTATTGGACCCTGTATTAGACCCTGTAGTTGACCCTGTAGTTGACCCTGTATTATACCCTGTAGTTGACCCCGTAGTTGACCCTGTGGTAGACCCTGTAGTTGACCCTGCATTATACCCTGTAGTTGACCCCATAGTTGACCCTGTGTTAGACCCTGTAGTTGACCCTGTAGTTGACCTGTAGTTGGCCCTGTAGTTGACCCTGTAGTTGAACCTATAGTTGACCCTGTAGTTGACCCTGTGGTTGACCCTGTATTAGACCCTGTAGTTGACCCTGTATTAGACCCTGTAGTTAACCCTGTAGTTGACCCTGTAGTTGACCCTGTATTATACCCTGTAGTTGACCCTGTAGTTGACCCTGTATTATACCCTGTAGTTGACCCTGTATTAGACCCGGTAGTTCACTGTGTAGTTGACCCAGTATTAGACCCTATATTAGAACCTGTAGTTGACCCCGTAGTTGACCCTGTAGTTTATCCTGTAGTTGACCCTGTATTAGACCCTGTAGTTGACCCTGTAGTTGACCCTGTATTAGAGCCTGTAGTTGACCCTGTATTAGACCCTTTACTAGACCCTGTAGTTGACCCTGTAGTTGACCCTGTAGTTATCCCCGTAGTTGACCCTGTGTTAGACCCTGTAGTTGACCCTGCATGATACCCTGTAGTTGACCCTGTATTAGACCCTGTAGTTGAACCTGAATTAGATCCTGTATTAGACACCGTATTACACCCTGTAGTTGACCCTGTATTAGACCCTGTATTCGACCCTGTAGTTGACCCTGTATTCAGCCCTGTATTAGGCCCTGTAGATGACCCTGTATTAGACCCTGTAGTTGACCCTGTATTAGACCCTGTAGTTGACCCTGTATTATACCCTGTAGTTGATCCTGTATTAGACCCTGTAGTTGACCATGTAATAGACCCTGTAGTTGACCCTGTATTAGACCCTGTATTATACCCTGTAGTTGACCCTGTATTATACCCTGTATTAGTCACTGTAGTTGACCCTGTATTAAACCCTGTATTAGACCCTGTAGTTGACCCTTTATTAGACCCTGTAGTTGACACTGTAGTTGACCCTGTATTAGACCCTGTAGTTGACCCTGTATTAGACCCTGTTGTTGACCCTGTATTAGGCCCCTATAGTTGACCCTGTAGTTGACCCTGTAGTTGACCCTGTATTAGACCCTGTATTAGACCCTGTACTAGACCCTGTAGTTGAACCTGTATTAGACCCTGTATTAGACCCTGTATTAGATCCTGTAGTTGACCCTGTAGGTGACCCTGTAGTTGACCCTGTATTAGACGCTGTAGTTGACCCTGTAGGTGACCCTTTAGTTGACCCTGTATTAGACCCTGTATTATACCGTTTAGTTGACCCTGTAGTTGACCCTGTAGTTGACCCTGTATTAGACCCTGTAATATACCCTGTATTAGACCCTGTAGTTGACCCTGTATTAGACCCTGTATTAGACCCTGTAGTTGACCCTGTAGTTGACCCTGTATTAGACCCTGTAGTTGACCCTGTAGTTGACCCTGTATTAGACCCTGTATTAGACCCCGTAGTTGACCCTGTAGGTGACCCTGTATTATACCCTGTAGTTGACCCTGTATTATACACTGTAGTTGACCCTGTATTAGATCCTGTAATACACACCGTATTACACCCTGTAGTTGACCCTGTATTAGACCCTGTAGTTGACCCTGTAGTTGACCCTGTATTAGACCCTGTAGTTGACCCTGTGGTTGACCCTGTATTAGACCCTGTATTAGACCCCGTAGTTGACCCTGTAGGTGACCCTGTATTATACCCTGTAGTTGAACCTGTATTAGATCCTGTATTACACACCGTATTACACCCTGTAGTTGACCCTGTATTAGACCCTGTATTCGACCCTGTAGTTGACCCTGTATTCAGCCCTGTATTAGGCCCTGTAGATGACCCTGTATTAGACCCTGTAGTTGACCCTGTATTAGACCCTGTAGTTGACCCTGTATTATACCCTGTAGTTGACCTGTATTAGACCCTGTAGTTGACCATGTAATAGACCCTGTAGTTGACCCTGTATTAGACCCTGTAGTTGACCCTGTATTATACCCTGTAGTTGAACCTGTATTAGACCCTGTAGTTGACCCTGTATTAGACCCTGTATTAGACCCTGTATTATACCCTGTAGTTGACCCTGTAGGTGACCCTGTAGTCGACCCTGTATTAGACGCTGTAGTTGACCCTGTAGGTGACCCTGTAGTTGACCCTGTATTAGACCCTGTAGTTGACTCTGTATTAGACCCTGTATTATACCCTGTAGTTGACCCTGTATTATACCCTGTATTAGTCACTGTAGTTGACCCTGTATTAGACCCTGTATTAGACCCTGTAGTTGACCCTTTATTAGACCCTGTAGTTGACCCTGTAGTTGACCCTGTATTAGACCCTGTAGTTGACCCTGTATTAGACCCTGTTGTTGACCCGGTATTAGGCCCCTATAGTTGACCCTGTAGTTGACCCTGTAGTTGACCCTGTATTAGACCCTGTATTAGACCCTGTATTAGATCCTGTAGTTGACCCTGTAGGTGACCCTGTAGTTGACCCTGTATTAGACCCTGTATTATACTGTGTAGTTGACCCTGTAGTTGACCCTGTAGTTGACCCTGTATTAGACCCTGTAATATACCCTGTATTAGACCCTGTAGTTGACCCTGTATTAGACCCTGTATTAGACCCTGTAGTTGACCCTGTAGTTGACCCTGTATTAGACCCTGTAGTTGACCCTGTAGTTGACCCTGTATTAGACCCTGTATTAGACCCCGTAGTTGACCCTGTGACCCTGTAGGTGACCCTGTATTATACCCTGTAGTTGACCCTGTATTATACACTGTAGTTGACCCCCTAGTTGACCCTGTGTTAGACCCTGTAGTTGACCCTGCATTATACCCTGTAGTTGACCCTGTATTAGACCCTGTAGATGACATTGTAGTTGACCCTGTATTAGACCCTGTATTAGACCCTGTTGTTGACCCTGTGTTAAACACTGTAGTTGACCCTGCATTATACCCTGTAGTTGACCCTGTATTAGACCCTGTAGTTGACCATGTAATAGACCCAGTAGTTTACCCTGTATTAGACCCTGTATTAGACCTTGTAGTTGACTCTGTAATAGACCCTGTATTATACCCTGTATTAGTCACTGTAGTTGACCCTGTATTAGACCCTGTATTAGACCCTGTAGTTGACCCTTTATTAGACCCTGTAGTTGACCCTGTAGTTGACCCTGTATTAGACCCTGTAGTTGACCCTGTATTAGACCCTGTAGTTGACCCTGTATTAGGCCCCTATAGTTGACCCTGTAGTTGACCCTGTAGTTGACCCTGTATTAGACCCTGTAATAGACCCTGTACTAGACCCTGTAGTTGAACCTGTATTAGACCCTGTATTAGACCCTGTATTAGATCCTGTAGTTGACCCTGTAGTTGACCCTGTATTAGATCCTGTAGTTGACCCTGTAGGTGACCCTGTAGTTGACCCTGTATTAGACGCTGTAGTTGACCCTGTAGGTGACCCTGTAGGTGACCCTGTAGTTGACCCTGTATTAGACCCTGTATTATACCGTGTAGTTGACCCTGTAGTTGACCCTGTAGTTGACCCTGTATTAGACCCTGTAATATACCCTGTATTAGACCCTGTAGTTGACCCTTTATTAGACCCTGTATTAGACCCTGTAGTTGACCCTGTAGTTGACCCTGTATTAGACCCTGTATTATACCGTGTAGTTGACCCTGTAGTTGACCCTGTAGTTGACCCTGTATTAGACCCTGTAGTTGACCCTGTAGTTGACCCTGTATTAGACCCTGTAGTTGACCCTGTAGTTGACCCTGTATTAGACCCTGTATTAGACCCCGTAGTTGACCCTGTAGGTGACCCTGTATTATACCCTGTAGTTGACCCTGTATTATACACTGTAGTTGACCCCATAGTTGACCCTGTGTTAGACCCTGTAGTTGACCCTGCGTTATACCCTGTAGTTGACCCTGTATTAGACCCTGTAGTTGACATTGTAGTTGACCCTGTATTAGACCCTGTATTAGACCCTGTTGTTGACCCTGTGTTAAACACTGTAGTAGACCCTGCATTATACCCTGTATTTGAACCTGTATTAGATCCTGTATTACACACCGTATTAGACCCAGTAGTTTACCCTGTATTAGACCCTGTATTAGACCTTGTAGTTGACTCTGTATTAGACCCTGTATTAGACCCTGTAGTTGACCCTGTATTAGACCCTGTAGTTGACCCTGTATTAGATCCTGTAGTTGACCCTGTAGGTGACCCTGTAGTTGACCCTGTAGTTGACCCTGTATTAGACCCTGTATTATACCGTGTAGTTGACCCTGTAGTTGACCCTGTAGTTGACCCTGTATTAGACCCTGTAGTTGACCCTGTAGTTGACCCTGTATTAGACCCTGTAGTTGACCCTGTAGTTGACCCTGTATTAGACCCTGTATTAGACCCCGTAGTTGACCCTGTAGGTGACCCTGTATTATACCCTGTAGTTGACCCTGTATTATACACTGTAGTTGACCCCATAGTTGACCCTGTGTTAGACCCTGTAGTTGACCCTGCGTTATACCCTGTAGTTGACCCTGTATTAGACCCTGTAGTTGACATTGTAGTTGACCCTGTATTAGACCCTGTATTAGACCCTGTTGTTGACCCTGTGTTAAACACTGTAGTAGACCCTGCATTATACCCTGTATTTGAACCTGTATTAGATCCTGTATTACACACCGTATTAGACCCAGTAGTTTACCCTGTATTAGACCCTGTATTAGACCTTGTAGTTGACTCTGTATTAGACCCTGTATTAGACCCTGTAGTTGACCCTGTATTAGACCCTGTAGTTGACCCTGTATTAGATCCTGTAGTTGACCCTGTAGGTGACCCTGTAGTTGACCCTGTATTAGACGCTGTAGTTGACCCTGTAGGTGACCCTGTAGGTGACCCTGTAGTTGACCCTGTATTAGACCCTGTATTATACCGTGTAGTTGACCCTGTAGTTGACCCTGTAGTTGACCCTGTATTAGACCCTGTAATATACCCTGTATAAGACCCTGTAGTTGACCCTGTATTAGACCCTGTATTAGACCCTGTAGTTGACCCTGTAGTTGACCCTGTATTAGACCCTGTAGTTGACCCTGTAGTTGACCCTGTATTAGACCCTGTATTAGACCCCGTAGTTGACCCTGTAGGTGACCCTGTATTATACCCTGTAGTTGACCCTGTATTATACACTGTAGTTGACCCCATAGTTGACCCTGTGTTAGACCCTGTAGTTGACCCTGCATTATACCCTGTAGTTGACCCTGTATTAGACCCTGTAGTTGACATTGTAGTTGACCCTGTATTAGACCCTGCATTATACCCTGTAGTTGACCCTGTATTAGACCCTGTAGTTGAACCTGTATTAGATCCTGTAGTTGACCCTGTAGTTGACCCTGTATTAGACCCTGTATTAGACCTTGTAGATGACTCTGTATTAGACCCTGTAGTTGACCCTGTAGTTGACCCTGTATTAGACCCTGTAGTTGACCCTGTATTAGAACCTGTAGTTGACCCTGTATTAGACCCTGTAGTTAACCCTGTAGTTGACCTTGTAGTTGACCCTGTATTATACCCTGTAGTTGACCCTGTAGTTGACCCTGTAATAGACCCTGTAGTTGACCGTGTACTTTACCTTGTAGTTGACCCTGTATTATACCCTGTAGTTGACCCTGTATTAGACCCTGTAGTTGACCCTGTAGTTGACCCTGTATTAGACCCTGTATTAGACCCTGTAGTTGACCCTGTATTAGACCCCGTAGTTGACCCTGTAGTTGACCCTGTAGTTGACCCTGTATTACACACTGTAGTTGACCCCATAGTTGACCCTGTGTTAGACCCTGTAGTTGACCCTGCATTATACCCTGTAGTTGACCCTGTATTAGACCCTGTAGTTGAACCTGTAGTTGACCCTGTATTAGACCCTGTAGTTGACATTGTAGTTGACCCTGTATTAGACCCTGTAATTTACCCTGTAGTTGAACCTGTATTTGACCCTGTATTATACCCTGTATTTGACCCTGTATTAGACCCTGTAGTTGACCCTGTAGTTGACCCTGTAGTTGACCCTGTATTTGACCCTGTAGTTGACCCTGTAGTTGACCTGTAGTTGGCCCTGTATTAGACCCTGTAGTTGACCCTGTAGTTGACCTGTAGTTGGCCCTGTATTAGACCCTGTAGTTGACCCTGAAGTTGACCCTGTATTAGACCCTGTAACATACCCTGTATTAGACACTGTAGTTGACCCTGTATTAGACCCTGTAGTTGACCCTGTATTAGACCCTGTATTAGACCCTGTAGTTGACCCTGTAGTTGACCCTGTATTAGACCCTGTAGTTGACCCTGTAGTTGACCCTGTATTAGACCCTGTATTAGACCCTGTAGTTGACCCTGTATTAGACCCCGTACTAGACCCTCTAGTTGACCCTGTAGTTGACCCTGTAGTTGACCCTGTAGTTGACCCCGTAGTTGACCCTGTGGTAGACCCTGAAGTTGACCCTGCATTATACCCTGTAGTTGACCCCATAGTTGACTCTGTGTAAGACCCTGTAGTTGACCCTATATTAGACCCTGTAGTTGACCCTGTAGTTGACCCTGTGGTTGACCCTGTAGTTGACCCTGTATTAGACCCTGTAGTTGACCCTGTACTTTACCTTGTAGTTGACCCTGTATTATACCCTGTAGTTGACCCTGTATTAGACCCGGTAGTTCACCCTGTAGTTGACCCAGTATTAGACCCTATATTAGAACCTGTAGTTGACCCCGTAGTTGACCCTGTATTAGACCCTGTATTATACCGTGTAGTTGACCCTGTAGTTGACCCTGTAGTTGACCCTGTATTAGACCCTGTGATATACCCTCTATAAGACCCTGTAGTTGACCCTGTATTAGACCCTGTATTAGACCCTGTAGTTGACCCTGTAGTTGACCCTGTATTAGACCCTGTAGTTGACCCTGTAGTTGACCCTGTATTAGACCCTGTATTAGACCCCGTAGTTGACCCTGTAGGTGACCCTGTATTATACCCTGTAGTTGACCCTGTATTATACACTGTAGTTGACCCCATAGTTGACCCTGTGTTAGACCCTGTAGTTGACCCTGCATTATACCCTGTAGTTGACCCTGTATTAGACCCTGTAGTTGACATTGTAGTTGACCCTGTATTAGACCCTGCATTATACCCTGTAGTTGACCCTGTATTAGACCCTGTAGTTGAACCTGTATTAGATCCTGTAGTTGACCCTGTAGTTGACCCTGTATTAGACCCTGTATTAGACCTTGTAGATGACTCTGTATTAGACCCTGTAGTTGACCCTGTAGTTGACCCTGTATTAGACCCTGTAGTTGACCCTGTATTAGAACCTGTAGTTGACCCTGTACTTTACCTTGTAGTTGACCCTGTATTATACCCTGTAGTTGACCCTGTATTAGACCCTGTAGTTGACCCTGTAGTTGACCCTGTATTAGACCCTGTATTAGACCCTGTAGTTGACCCTGTATTAGACCCCGTAGTTGACCCCGTAGTTGACCCTGTAGTTGACCCTGTATTACACACTGTAGTTGACCCCATAGTTGACCCTGTGTTAGACCCTGTAGTTGACCCTGCATTATACCCTGTAGTTGACCCTGTATTAGACCCTGTAGTTGAACCTGTAGTTGACCCTGTATTAGACCCTGTAGTTGACATTGTAGTTGACCCTGTATTAGACCCTGTAATTTACCCTGTAGTTGAACCTGTATTTGACCCTGTATTATACCCTGTATTTGACCCTGTATTTGACCCTGTAGTTGACCCTGTAGTTGACCTGTAGTTGGCCCTGTATTAGACCCTGTAGTTGACCCTGTAGTTGACCTGTAGTTGGCCCTGTATTAGACCCTGTAGTTGACCCTGTAGTTGACCCTGTATTAGACCCTGTAACATACCCTGTATTAGACACTGTAGTTGACCCTGTAGTTGACCCTGTAGTTGACCCTGTATTAGACCCTGTAGTTGACCCTGTAGTTGACCCTGTATTAGACCCTGTATTAGACCCTGTAGTTGACCCTGTATTAGACCCCGTACTAGACCCTCTAGTTGACCCTGTAGATGACCCTGTAGTTGACCCTGTAGTTGACCCCGTAGTTGACCCTGTGGTAGACCCTGAAGTTGACCCTGCATTATACCCTGTAGTTGACCCCATAGTTGACTCTGTGTTAGACCCTGTAGTTGACCCTATATTAGACCCTGTAGTTGACCCTGTAGTTGACCCTGTGGTTGACCCTGTAGTTGACCCTGTATTAGACCCTGTAGTTGACCCTGTACTTTACCTTGTAGTTGACCCTGTATTATACCCTGTAGTTGACCCTGTATTAGACCCGGTAGTTCACCCTGTAGTTGACCCTGTATTAGACCCTGTATTAGACCCTGTAGTTGACCCTGTAGTTGACCCTGTATTAGACCCTGTAGTTGACCCTGTAGTTGACCCTGTATTAGACCCTGTATTAGACCCTGTAGTTGACCCTGTATTAGACCCCGTACTAGACCCTCTAGTTGACCCTGTAGTTGACCCTGTAGTTGACCCTGTAGTTGACCCCGTAGTTGACCCTGTGGTAGACCCTGAAGTTGACCCTGCATTATACCCTGTAGTTGACCCCATAGTTGACTCTGTGTAAGACCCTGTAGTTGACCCTATATTAGACCCTGTAGTTGACCCTGTAGTTGACCCTGTGGTTGACCCTGTAGTTGACCCTGTATTAGACCCTGTAGTTGACCCTGTACTTTACCTTGTAGTTGACCCTGTATTATACCCTGTAGTTGACCCTGTATTAGACCCGGTAGTTCACCCTGTAGTTGACCCAGTATTAGACCCTATATTAGAACCTGTAGTTGACCCCGTAGTTGACCCTGTATTAGACCCTGTATTATACCGTGTAGTTGACCCTGTAGTTGACCCTGTAGTTGACCCTGTATTAGACCCTGTAATATACCCTGTATAAGACCCTGTAGTTGACCCTGTATTAGACCCTGTATTAGACCCTGTAGTTGACCCTGTAGTTGACCCTGTATTAGACCCTGTAGTTGACCCTGTAGTTGACCCTGTATTAGACCCTGTATTAGACCCCGTAGTTGACCCTGTAGGTGACCCTGTATTATACCCTGTAGTTGACCCTGTATTATACACTGTAGTTGACCCCATAGTTGACCCTGTGTTAGACCCTGTAGTTGACCCTGCATTATACCCTGTAGTTGACCCTGTATTAGACCCTGTAGTTGACATTGTAGTTGACCCTGTATTAGACCCTGCATTATACCCTGTAGTTGACCCTGTATTAGACCCTGTAGTTGAACCTGTATTAGATCCTGTAGTTGACCCTGTAGTTGACCCTGTATTAGACCCTGTATTAGACCTTGTAGATGACTCTGTATTAGACCCTGTAGTTGACCCTGTAGTTGACCCTGTATTAGACCCTGTAGTTGACCCTGTATTAGAACCTGTAGTTGACCCTGTATTAGACCCTGTAGTTAACCCTGTAGTTGACCTTGTAGTTGACCCTGTATTATACCCTGTAGTTGACCCTGTAGTTGACCCTGTATTAGACCCTGTAGTTGACCCTGTACTTTACCTTGTAGTTGACCCTGTATTATACCCTGTAGTTGACCCTGTATTAGACCCTGTAGTTGACCCTGTAGTTGACCCTGTATTAGACCCTGTATTAGACCCTGTAGTTGACCCTGTATTAGACCCCGTAGTTGACCCCGTAGTTGACCCTGTAGTTGACCCTGTATTTCACACTGTAGTTGACCCCATAGTTGACCCTGTGTTAGACCCTGTAGTTGACCCTGCATTATACCCTGTAGTTGACCCTGTATTAGACCCTGTAGTTGAACCTGTAGTTGACCCTGTATTAGACCCTGTAGTTGACATTGTAGTTGACCCTGTATTAGACCCTGTAATTTACCCTGTAGTTGAACCTGTATTTGACCCTGTATTATACCCTGTATTTGACCCTGTATTTGACCCTGTAGTTGACCCTGTAGTTGACCTGTAGTTGGCCCTGTATTAGACCCTGTAGTTGACCCTGTAGTTGACCTGTAGTTGGCCCTGTATTAGACCCTGTAGTTGACCCTGTAGTTGACCCTGTATTAGACCCTGTAACATACCCTGTATTAGACACTGTAGTTGACCCTGTAGTTGACCCTGTAGTTGACCCTGTATTAGACCCTGTAGTTGACCCTGTAGTTGACCCTGTATTAGACCCTGTATTAGACCCTGTAGTTGACCCTGTATTAGACCCCGTACTAGACCCTCTAGTTGACCCTGTAGATGACCCTGTAGTTGACCCTGTAGTTGACCCCGTAGTTGACCCTGTGGTAGACCCTGAAGTTGACCCTGCATTATACCCTGTAGTTGACCCCATAGTTGACTCTGTGTTAGACCCTGTAGTTGACCCTATATTAGACCCTGTAGTTGACCCTGTAGTTGACCCTGTGGTTGACCCTGTAGTTGACCCTGTATTAGACCCTGTAGTTGACCCTGTACTTTACCTTGTAGTTGACCCTGTATTATACCCTGTAGTTGACCCTGTATTAGACCCGGAAGTTCACCCTGTAGTTGACCCAGTATTAGACCCTATATTAGAACCTATAGTTGACCCCGTAGTTGACCCTGTATTAGACCCTGTAGTTGACCCTGTAGTTGACCCTGTATTAGAGCCTGTAGTTGATCCTGTATTAGACCCTATATTAGACCCTGTAGTTGACCCTGTAGTTGACCCTGTAGTTGACCCCGTAGTTGACCCTGTGTTAGACCCTGTAGTTGACCCTGCATGATACCCTGTAGTTGATCCTGTATTAGAACCTGTAGTTGAACCTATATTAGATCCTGTATTACACACCGTATTAGACCCTGTAGTTGACCCTGTATTAGACCCTGTAGTTGACCCTGTATTCGGCCCTGTATTAGGCCCTGTAGATGACCCTGTATTAGACCCTGTAGTTGACCCTGGAGATGACCCTGAATTAGAACCTGTATTAGACCCTGTAGTTGACCCTGTATTAGACCCTGTAGTTGACCCTGTATTATACCCTGTAGTTGACCCTGTATTAGACCCTGTAGTTGACCATGTATTATACCCTGTATTAGTCACTGTAGTTGACCCTGTATTAGACCCTGTAGTTGACCCTGTAGTTGACCCTGTATTAGACCCTGTAGTTGACCCTGTATTAGGCCCCTATAGTTGACCCTGTAGTTGACCCTGTATTAGGACCTGTAGTTTACTCTTTATTAGGCCCTTTAGTTGACCCTGTATTAGACCCTGTAGTTGACCCTGTAGGTGACCCTGTAGTTGACCCTGTATTAGGCCTTGTAGTTGACCCTGTATTAGACCCTGTAGTTGACCCTGTAGGTGACCCTGTAGTTGACCCTGTATTAGAGCCTGTAGTTGACCCTGTATTAGACCCTGTAATTGACCCTGTAGTTGAACCTGTATTTGACCCTGTATTATACCCTGTATTTGACCCTGTATTATACCCTGTAGTTGACCCTGTATTAGACCCTGTAGTTGACCCTGTATTAGACCCTGTAGTTGACCCTGTAGTTGACCCTGTATTTGACCCTGTATTAGACCCTGTAGTTGACCCCTTATTAGACCCTGTAGTTGACCCTGTAGTTGACCTGTAGTTGGCCCTGTATTAGACCCTGTAGTTGACCCTGTAGTTGACCCTGTATTAGACCCTGTAGTTGACCCTGTATTCGGCCCTGTATTAGGCCCTGTAGATGACCCTGTATTAGACCCTGTAGTTGACCCTGGAGATGACCCTGAATTAGAACCTGTATTAGACCCTGTAGTTGACCCTGTATTAGACCCTGTAGT
This sequence comes from Oncorhynchus clarkii lewisi, assembly GCF_045791955.1. Lineage (NCBI taxonomy): Eukaryota > Metazoa > Chordata > Actinopteri > Salmoniformes > Salmonidae > Oncorhynchus > Oncorhynchus clarkii. Next base: position 32,137 of record NW_027260810.1, read on the forward strand.
TGACCCTGTATTATACCCTGTAGTTGACCCTGTATTGACCCTGTAGTTGACCATGTATTATACCCTGTATTAGTCACTGTAGTTGACCCTGTATTAGACCCTGTAGTTGACCCTGTAGTTGACCCTGTATTAGACCCTGTAGTTGACCCTGTATTAGGCCCCTATAGTTGACCCTGTAGTTGACCCTGTATTAGGACCTGTAGTTTACTCTTTATTAGAACCTGTAGTTGACCCTGTATTAGACCCTGTAGTTGACCCTGTAGGTGACCCTGTAGTTGACCCTGTATTAGGCCTTGTAGTTGACCCTGTATTAGACCCTGTAGTTGACCCTGTAGGTGACCCTGTAGTTGACCCTGTATTAGAGCCTGTAGTTGACCCTGTATTAGACCCTGTAATTGACCCTGTAGTTGAACCTGTATTTGACCCTGTATTATACCCTGTATTTGACCCTGTATTATACCCTGTAGTTGACCCTGTATTAGACCCTGTAGTTGACCCTGTATTAGACCCTGTAGTTGACCCTGTAGTTGACCCTGTATTTGACCCTGTATTAGACCCTGTAGTTGACCCCTTATTAGACCCTGTAGTTGACCCTGTAGTTGACCTGTAGTTGGCCCTGTATTAGACCCTGTAGTTGACCCTGTAGTTGACCCTGTATTAGACCCTGTAACATACCCTGTATTAGACACTGTAGTTGACCCTGTAGTTGACCCTGTATTAGACCCTGTAATATACCCTGTATTAGACCCTGTAGTTGACCCTGTATTAGACCCTGTATTAGACCCTGTAGTTGACCCTGTAGTTGACCCTGTATTAGACCCTGTAGTTGACCCTGTAGTTGACCATGTATTAGACCCTGTATTAGACCCTGTAGTTGACCCTGGAGATGACCCTGAATTAGAACCTGTATTAGACCCTGTAGTTGACCCTGTATTAGACCCTGTAGTTGACCCTGTATTATACCCTGTAGTTGACCCTGTATTACACCCTGTAGTTGACCATGTATTATTCCCTGTATTAGTCACTGTAGTTGACCCTGTATTAGACCCTGTAGTTGACCCTGTAGTTGACCCTGTATTAGACCCTGTAGTTGACCCTGTATTAGGCCCCTATAGTTGACCCTGTAGTTGACCCTGTATTAGGCCCTGTAGTTTACTCTTTATTAGGCCCTGTAGTTGACCCTGTATTAGACCCTGTAGTTGACCCTGTAGGTGACCCTGTAGTTGACCCTGTATTAGGCCTTGTAGTTGACCCTGTATTAGACCCTGTAGTTGACCCTGTAGGTGACCCTGTAGTTGACCCTGTATTAGGACCTGTAGTTTAATCTTTATTAGGCCCTGTAGTTGACCCTGTATTAGACCCTGTAGTTGACCCTGTAGGTGACCCTGTAGTTGACCCTGTATTAGGCCTTGTAGTTGACCCTGTATTAGACCCTGTAGTTGACCCTGTAGGTGACCCTGTAGTTGACCCTGTATTAGTCACCCTGTATTAGACCCTGTAATTGACCCTGTAGTTGAACCTGTATTTGACCCTGTATTATACCCTGTATTTGACCCTGTATTATACCCTGTAGTTGACCCTGTATTACACACTGTAGTTGACCCTGTATTAGACCCTGTAACATACCCTGTATTAGACACTGTAGTTGACCCTGTAGTTGACCCTGTATTAGACCCTGTAATATACCCTGTATTAGACCCTGTAGTTGACCCTGTATTAGACCCTGTATTAGACCCTGTAGTTGACCCTGTAGTTGACCCTGTATTAGACCCTGTAGTTGACCCTGTAGTTGACCCTGTATTAGACCCTGTATTAGACCCTGTAGTTGACCCTGGAGATGACCCTGAATTAGAACCTGTATTAGACCCTGTAGTTGACCCTGTATTAGACCCTGTAGTTGACCCTGTATTATACCCTGTAGTTGACCCTGTATTACACCCTGTAGTTGACCATGTATTATACCCTGTATTAGTCACTGTAGTTGACCCTGTATTAGACCCTGTAGTTGACCCTGTAGTTGACCCTGTATTAGACCCTGTAGTTGACCCTGTATTAGGCCCTTATAGTTGACCCTGTAGTTGACCCTGTATTAGGCCCTGTAGTTTACTCTTTATTAGGCCCTGTAGTTGACCCTGTATTAGACCCTGTAGTTGAAACTGTTGGTGACCCTGTAGTTGACCCTGTATTAGGCCTTGTAGTTGACCCTGTATTAGACCCTGTAGTTGACCCTGTAGGTGACCCTGTAGTTGACCCTGTATAAGGACCTGTAGTTTACTCTTTATTAGGCCCTGTAGTTGACCCTGTATTAGACCCTGTAATTGACCCTGTAGTTGAACCTGTATTTGACCCTGTATTATACCCTGTATTTGACCCTGTATTATACCCTGTAGTTGACCCTGTATTAGACCCTGTAGTTGACCCTGTATTAGACCCTGTAGTTGACCCTGTAGTTAGACCCTGTAGTTTGACCCTGTATTAGACCCTGTAGTTGACCCCTTATTAGACCCTGTAGTTGACCCTGTAGTTGACCTGTAGTTGGCCCTGTATTAGACCCTGTAGTTGACCCTGTAGTTGACCCTGTATTAGACCCTGTAACATACCCTGTATTAGACACTGTAGTTGACCCTGTAGTTGACCCTGTATTAGACCCTGTAATATACCCTGTATTAGACCCTGTAGTTGACCCTGTATTAGACCCTGTATTAGACCCTGTATTAGACCCTGTAGTTGACCCTGTAGTTGACCCTGTATTAGACCCTGTAACATACCCTGTATTAGACACTGTAGTTGACCCTGTAGTTGACCCTGTATTAGACCCTGTAATATACCCTGTATTAGACCCTGTAGTTGACCCTGTATTAGACCCTGTATTAGACCCTGTATTAGACCCTGTAGTTGACCCTGGAGATGACCCTGAATTAGAACCTGTATTATACCCTGTAGTTGACCCTGGAGATGACCCTGAATTAGAACCTGTATTAGACCCTGTAGTTGACCCTGTATTAGACCCTGTAGTTGACCCTGTATTTGACCCTGTATTAGACCCTGTAGTTGACCCCTTATTAGACCCTGTAGTTGACCCTGTAGTTGACCTGTAGTTGGCCCTGTATTAGACCCTGTAGTTGACCCTGTAGTTGACCCTGTAGTTGACCCTGTATTAGACCCTGTAGTTGACCCTGTAGTTGACCCTGTATTAGACCCTGTATTAGACCCTGTAGTTGACCCTGGAGATGACCCTGAATTAGAACCTGTATTAGACCCTGTAGTTGACCCTGTATTAGTTGACCCTGTATTATACCCTGTAGTTGACCCTGTATTACACCCTGTAGTTGACCATGTATTATACCCTGTATTAGTCACTGTAGTTGACCCTGTATTAGACCCTGTAGTTGACCATGTAGTTGACCCTGTATTAGACCCTGTAGTTGACCCTGTATTATGCCCCTATAGTTGATTCTGTAGTTGACCCTGTATTAGGCCCTGTAGTTTACTCTTTATTAGGCCCTGTAGTTGACCCTGTATTAGACCCTGTAGTTGACCCTGTAGGTGACCCTGTAGTTGACCCTGTATTAGGCCTTGTAGTTGACCCTGTATTAGACCCTGTAGTTGACCCTGTAGGTGACCCTGTAGTTGACCCTGTATTAGAGCGTGTAGTTGACCCTGTATTACACCCTGTAATTGACCCTGTAGTTGAACCTGTATTTGACCCTGTATTATACCCTGTATTTGACCCTGTATTATACCCTGTAGTTGACCCTGTATTAGACCCTGTAGTTGACCCTGTATTAGACCCTGTAGTTGACCCTGTAGTTGACCCTGTATTTGACCCTGTATTAGACCCTGTAGTTGACCCCTTATTAGACCCTGTAGTTGACCCTGTAGTTGACCTGTAGTTGGCCCTGTATTAGACCCTGTAGTTGACCCTGTAGTTGACCCTGTATTAGACCCTGTAACATACCCTGTATTAGACACTGTAGTTGACCCTGTAGTTGACCCTGTATTAGACCCTGTAATATACCCTGTATTAGACCCTGTAGTTGACCCTGTATTAGACCCTGTATTAGACCCTGTAGTTGACCCTGTAGTTGACCCTGTATTAGACCCTGTAGTTGACCCTGTAGTTGACCCTGTATTAGACCCTGTATTAGACCCTGTAGTTGACCCTGTATTAGACCCCGTAGTTGACCCTGTAGTTGACCCTGTAGTTGACCCTGTATTACACACTGTAGTTGACCCCATAGTTGACCCTGTGTTAGACCCTGTAGTTGACCCTGCATTAGTTACCCTGTAGTTGACCCTGTATTAGACCCTGTAGTTGACATTGTAGTTGACCCTGTATTAGACCCTGTAATTGACCCTGTAGTTGAACCTGTATTTGACCCTGTATTATACCCTGTATTTGACCCTGTATTAGACCCTGTAGTTGACCCTGTAGTTGACCCTGTAGTTGACCCTGTATTTGACCCTGTAGTTGACCCTGTAGTTGACCTGTAGTTGGCCCTGGCCCTGTAGTTGACCTGTAGTTGGCCCTGTATTAGACCCTGTAGTTGACCCTGTAGTTGACCCTGTATTAGACCCTGTAACATACCCTGTATTAGACACTGTAGTTGACCCTGTATTAGACCCTGTAGTTGACCCTGTATTAGACCCTGTATTAGACCCTGTAGTTGACCCTGTAGTTGACCCTGTATTAGACCCTGTAGTTGACCCTGTAGTTGACCCTGTATTAGACCCTGTATTAGACCCTGTAGTTGACCCTGTATTAGACCCCGTACTAGACCCTCTAGTTGACCCTGTAGTTGACCCTGTAGTTGACCCCGTAGTTGACCCTGTGGTAGACCCTGAAGTTGACCCTGCATTATACCCTGTAGTTGACCCCATAGTTGACTCTGTGTTAGACCCTGTAGTTGACCCTATATTAGACCCTGTAGTTGACCCTGTACCCTGTGGTTGACCCTGTATTATACCCTGTAGTTGACCCTGTAGTTGACCCTGTATTAGACCCTGTAGTTGACCCTGTACTTTACCTTGTAGTTGACCCTGTATTATACCCTGTAGTTGACCCTGTATTAGACCCGGTAGTTCACCCTGTAGTTGACCCAGTATTAGACCCTATATTAGAACCTGTAGTTGACCCTGTAGTTGACCCTGTATTAGACCCTGTAGTTGACCCTGTAGTTGACCCTGTATTAGAGCCTGTAGTTGACCCTGTATTAGACCCTATATTAGACCCTGTAGTTGACCCTGTAGTTGACCCTGTAGTTGACCCCGTAGTTGACCCTGTGTTAGACCCTGTAGTTGACCCTGCATGATACCCTGTAGTTGATCCTGTATTAGAACCTGTAGTTGACCCTGTATTCGGTCCTGTATTAGGCCCTGTAGATGACCCTGTATTAGACCCTGTAGTTGACCCTGGAGATGACCCTGAATTAGAACCTGTATTAGACCCTGTAGTTGACCCTGTATTAGACCCTGTAGTTGACCCTGTATTCGGCCCTGTATTAGGCCCTGTAGATGACCCTGTATTAGACCCTGTAGTTGACCCTGGAGATGACCCTGAATTAGAACCTGTATTAGACCCTGTAGTTGACCCTGTATTAGACCCTGTAGTTGACCCTGTATTATACCCTGTAGTTGACCCTGTATTAGACCCTGTAGTTGACCATGTATTATACCCTGTATTAGTCACTGTAGTTGACCCTGTATTAGACCCTGTAGTTGACCCTGTAGTTGACCCTGTATTAGACCCTGTAGTTGACCCTGTATTAGGCCCCTATAGTTGACCCTGTAGTTGACCCTGTAGTTTACTCTTTATTAGGCCCTGTAGTTGACCCTGTATTAGACCCTGTAGTTGACCCTGTAGGTGACCCTGTAGTTGACCCTGTATTAGGCCTTGTAGTTGACCCTGTATTAGACCCTGTAGTTGACCCTGTAGGTGACCCTGTAGTTGACCCTGTATTAGAGCCTGTAGTTGACCCTGTATTAGACCCTGTAATTGACCCTGTAGTTGAACCTGTATTTGACCCTGTATTATACCCTGTATTTGACCCTGTATTATACCCTGTAGTTGACCCTGTATTAGACCCTGTAGTTGACCCTGTATTAGACCCTGTAGTTGACCCTGTAGTTGACCCTGTATTTGACCCTGTATTAGACCCTGTAGTTGACCCCTTATTAGACCCTGTAGTTGACCCTGTAGTTGACCTGTAGTTGGCCCTGTATTAGACCCTGTAGTTGACCCTGTAGTTGACCCTGTATTAGACCCTGTAACATACCCTGTATTAGACACTGTAGTTGACCCTGTAGTTGACCCTGTATTAGACCCTGTAATATACCCTGTATTAGACCCTGTAGTTGACCCTGTATTAGACCCTGTATTAGACCCTGTAGTTGACCCTGTAGTTGACCCTGTATTACACACTGTAGTTGGCCCCATAGTTGACCCTGTGTTAGACCCTGTAGTTGACCCTGCATTATACCCTGTAGTTGACCCTGTATTAGACCCTGTAGTTGAACCTGTAGTTGACCCTGTATTAGACCCTGTAGTTGACATTGTAGTTGACCCTGTATTAGACCCTGTAATTGACCCTGTAGTTGAACCTGTATTTGACCCTGTATTATACCCTGTATTTGACCCTGTATTAGACCCTGTAGTTGACCCTGTAGTTGACCCTGTAGTTGACCCTGTATTTGACCCTGTATTAGACCCTGTAGTTGACCCCTTATTAGACCCTGTAGTTGACCCTGTAGTTGACCTGTAGTTGGCCCTGTATTAGACCCTGTAGTTGACCCTGTAGTTGACCCTGTATTAGACCCTGTAACATACCCTGTATTAGACACTGTAGTTGACCCTGTAGTTGACCCTGTATTAGACCCTGTAATATACCCTGTAGTTTACCCTGTATTAGACCCTGTAGTTGACCCTGTAGTTGACCCTGTATTAGACCCTGTATTAGACCCTGTAGTTGACCCTGTATTAGACCCCGTAGTTGACCCTGTAGTTGACCCTGTAGTTGACCCTGTATTACACACTGTAGTTGACCCCATAGTTGACCCTGTGTTAGACCCTGTAGTTGACCCTGCATTATACCCTGTAGTTGACCCTGTATTAGACCCTGTAGTTGAACCTGTAGTTGACCCTGTATTAGACCCTGTAGTTGACCCTGTATTAGACCCTGTAGTTGACCATGTAATATACCCTGTAGTTTACCCTGTATTAGACCCTGTAGTTGACCCTGTATTAGACCATTTAGTTTACCCTGTATTAGACCCTGTATTAGGCCTTGTAGTTGACTCTGTATTAGACCCTGTAGTTGACCCTGTAGTTGACCCTGTATTAGACCCTGTAGTTGACCCTGTAGTTTACCCTGTATTAGACCCTGTATTAGACCCTGTAGTTGACCCTGTAGTTGACCCTGTATTACACACTGTAGTTGGCCCCATAGTTGACCCTGTGTTAGACCCTGTAGTTGACCCTGCATTATACCCTGTAGTTGACCCTGTATTAGACCCTGTAGTTGAACCTGTAGTTGACCCTGTATTAGACCCTGTAGTTGACATTGTAGTTGACCCTGTATTAGACCCTGTAATTGACCCTGTAGTTGAACCTGTATTTGACCCTGTATTATACCCTGTATTTGACCCTGTATTAGACCCTGTAGTTGACCCTGTAGTTGACCCTGTAGTTGACCCTGTATTTGACCCTGTATTAGACCCTGTAGTTGACCCCTTATTAGACCCTGTAGTTGACCCTGTAGTTGACCTGTAGTTGGCCCTGTATTAGACCCTGTAGTTGACCCTGTAGTTGACCCTGTATTAGACCCTGTAACATACCCTGTATTAGACACTGTAGTTGACCCTGTAGTTGACCCTGTATTAGACCCTGTAATATACCCTGTAGTTTACCCTGTATTAGACCCTGTAGTTGACCCTGTAGTTGACCCTGTATTAGACCCTGTATTAGACCCTGTAGTTGACCCTGTATTAGACCCCGTAGTTGACCCTGTAGTTGACCCTGTAGTTGACCCTGTATTACACACTGTAGTTGACCCCATAGTTGACCCTGTGTTAGACCCTGTAGTTGACCCTGCATTATACCCTGTAGTTGACCCTGTATTAGACCCTGTAGTTGAACCTGTAGTTGACCCTGTATTAGACCCTGTAGTTGACCCTGTAATAGACCCTGTAGTTGACCATGTAATATACCCTGTAGTTTACCCTGTATTAGACCCTGTAGTTGACCCTGTATTAGACCATTTAGTTTACCCTGTATTAGACCCTGTATTAGGCCTTGTAGTTGACTCTGTATTAGACCCTGTAGTTGACCCTGTAGTTGACCCTGTATTAGACCCTGTAGTTGACCCTGTAGTTTACCCTGTATTAGACCCTGTATTAGACCTTGTAGTTGACTCTGTATTAGACCCTGTGGTTGACCCTGTAGTTGACCCTGTATTAGACCCTGTGGTTGACAATGTAGTTGACCCTGTAATAGACCCTGTTGTTGACCCTGTATTAGACCCTGTATTAGACCCTGTAGTTGACCCTGTATTAGACCCTGTAGTTGACCCTGTATTAGACCCTTTAGTTGACCCTGTATTATACCCTGTAGTTGACCCTGTATTAGACCCTGTAGTTGACCCTGTATTATTCCCTGTAGTTGACCCTGTATTAGACCCGGTAGTTCACCCTGTAGTTGACCCAGTATTAGACCCTGTATTAGACCCTCTAGTTGACCCTGTAGTTGACCCTGTAGTTGACCCTGTAGTTGACCCTGTAGTTCACCCTGTAGTTGACCCTGTAGTTGACCCTGTAGTTGACCCTGTAGTTCACCCTGTATTAGACCCTGTATTAGACCCTGTAGTTGACCCTGTAGTTGAACCTGTAGTTGGCCCTGCATTAGACCCTGTAGTTGACCCTGCATTAGACCCTGTAGTTGACCCTGTAGTTGACCCTTTAGTTGACCCTCTATCAGACCCTGTATTAGACCCTGTAGTTGACCCTGTAGTTGACCCCTTATTAGACTCTGTAGTTGACCCTGTAGTTGACCTTGTAGTTGACCTTAGAGGTTAACCCCGGTATTAGACCCTGTAGTTGACCTTGTAGTTGACCCCTGTATTAGACCATGTAGTTGACCCTGTATTAGACCCAGTAGTTGACCCTGTATTAGACCCTGTAGTTGACCCTGTATTAGACCCTGTAGTTGACCCTATAGTTGACCCTGTATTAGACCCTGTATTAGACCCTGTAGTTGACCCTGTAGTTGACCCTGTAGTTGACCCTGTAGTTGAACCTGTATTTGACCCTGTATTAGACCCTGTAGTTGACCCTGTATTAGACCCTGTAGTTGACCCTGTATTAGACCCTGTAGTTGACCCCGTATTAGACCCTGTAGTTGACCCTGTAGTTGACCCTGTATTAGACCCTGTAGTTGACCCTGTATTAGACCCTGTAGTTGACCCTGTATTAGACCCTGTAGTTGACCCTGTATTAGACCCTGTAGTTGACCCCGTATTAGACCCTGTAGTTGACCCTGTAGTTGACCCTGTAGTTGACCCTGTCATTGCAGAACGGACCCGTTGGAAGCTATCAGACCTGGTTTCAAAATACGATTTGTAGTTTTTTCAAATGCTTTACTAGTCTGAGTTTTCCTGTTGCCATAGTGAAAAGTCTAAAAACTGCAAACCTTGCCCGCGTGCCACTCCAAGCAGGCTCAGGGAAATGCCCCAGGGTCATGGTGTCATGTGAACCCGTCTGTCTGAACCAAGGAGCATTCCTATGAGGTGACATAGCTTGCCGGTTATCCTCCTCAAAACCGACATCAATATTCAAAATCGTGATTTATTTAACTCATGATAAAGTCCTGTTCAATTCCTGTTCAACACACACACACAGACACACACACACACACACACACACACACACACACACACACACACACACACACACACACACACACACAGATACACACACACACCGTCTTCTGAACTAGGAGCGCGGCAGTGTGTCCCCACGGTCTGTCTGTGTGTGTGTATGTGTGTGTGTGTGTGTGTGTGTGTGTGTGTGTGTTTATGTGTGTGTGTGTGTGTGTGTGTGTGTGTGTGTGTGTGTGTGTGTGTGTGTGTGTGTGTGCGTGTGTGTGTGTGTGTGTGATGCAGTGTGTCCCCACGGTGCTCAGCCACATTAAAGGTGATATGTGTTATTCCTCCTGTAGCACTGCTAGACTCATCACTTATCCTTTATCGCCTCTGAGAAGGCTGCGGTGTGTGTGTGTGTGTGTGTGTGTGTGTGTGTGTGTGTGTGTGTGTGTGTGTGTGTGTGTGTGTGTGTGTGTGTGTGTGTGTGTGTGTGTGTGCGGACTGTCAGTCTCCTCTGCTATTTGTTTGAACAAAGACGCCACTCCAGGGAATTAGGCAGAGGAGCCCAGAGCCCAGAGCCCAGAGCCCAGAGCCCAGAGCCCAGAGCCCAGAGCCCAGAGCCGAGAGCCCAGAGCCCAGAGCCCAGAGTCCAGAGACCAGAGTCCAGAGACCAGAGCCCAGAGCCCAGAGCCCAGAGCCCAGAGCCGGTGCGAGTGACTGTCTCAAATAGTACCCATTCCCCATCCCCTATACCTTATCCTCTACACCCTATCCCCTATCCCCTATCCCCATCCCCTATACCTTATCCCCTATACCTTATTCCCTGCCCCCTATACCCTATCCTCTATCCCCTATCACCTATTCCCTGTGCCCTGTGCCCTGTCCCCTATCCTCTATCCCGTATCCCCTGTCACCTATCCCCTGTCACCTATCCCCTATCCCCTATACTATATCCTCTGTCCCCTGTCCCCTGTCCCCTATCCCCTATCCCCTATCCCTTATCCCCTGTCCCCTGTCCCCTGTCCCCTGTCCCCTATCCCCTATCCCCTATCCCAATCCCCTGTTCCCTATCCCATACCCCCTGTCCCCTGTAGCATATCCCCTATCCCCTGTGCCCTGTGCCCTGCCCCCTATACCTTATCCCCTATCCCCTATCCCCTGTGCCCTGTGCCCTGCCCCCTATACCTTATCCCCTATCCCCTATCCCCTGTCCCCTTTACCATATCCCCTATCCCCTATACCTTATACCCTATACCCTATCCCCTATCCCCTGTCCCCTATCCTCTATCCCCTGTCCCCTATCCTCTATCCCCTATCCCCTATACCTTATCCCCTATCCCTTGTCCCCTATCCTCTATCCCCTATCCCCTATCCCCTATCCCATATACCCTATCCCCTGTCCCCTATCCCCTATCCCCTATCCCCTATACCTTATACCATATCCCCTGTCCCCTGTCCCCTATCCCCTATCCCCTGTGCCCTGTCCCCTGTCCCCTATCATCTATCCCCTATCCCCTATCCCCTATACCCTGTCCCCTATCCCTATACCTTATACCCTATCCCCTATTCCCTATCCTCTATCCCTTATATCCTATCCCCTGTCCCCTATTCCCTGTCCATTATCCCCTATCCCCTATCCCCTATCCTCTATCCCCTATACCCTATCCTCTGTCCCCCATACCCTATCCTCTGTCCCCTATCTCCTATCCCCTATCCTCTATCCCCTATACCCTATCCTCTGTCCCCTATACCCTATACCTTATCTTCTATCCCTTATCCCCATTCCATGTTCCCTATCCCCTATCCCATATACTGTATACCCTATCCCCCACCCCCTATCCCCTGTCCCCTGTCCCCTGTCCCCTATCCCCTATCCCCTGTGCCCTGTGCCCTGTCCCCTATCCTCTATCCCCTATCCCCTAAACCTTATCCCCTATACCCTATACCCTCTCCCGTATCCCCTGTCCCCTATCCTCTATTCCCTATCCCCTATACCCTGTCCCCTATACACTATACCTTATACCCTATCCTCTATCCCTTATATCCTATCCCCTGTCCCCTATTCCCTGTCCCTTATCCCCTATACCCTATCCCATATACTCTATCCCCTATATCTTATCCCCTGTCCCCTAACCACTATACCTTATCCCCTATCCCCTATACCTTATTCCCTATTTCCTATCCCCTATACCTTATCCCCCATCTCCTATCCCCTATACCATATCCCCTATCTCCAATCCCCTATACCTTATCCCCTATCTCCTATAAATCACTAACCATCTGAATTCTTTAGAAATACAAGACCATTGCTTAATGGGAGGTCAGGAAATGTGTCACCCCTATACCTTATCCCTTATCCCCTATACCTTATCCCCTATCCCCTATACCTTATCCCCTATCTCCTATCCCCTATACCTTATCCCCTATCTCCTATCCCCTATACCTTATCCCCTATACCTTATCCTCTATCTCCTATCCCCTATACCTTATCCCTTATCCCCTATCCCCTATACCTTATCCCCTATCTCCTATCCCCTATACCTTATCCCCTATACCTTATCCCCTATCCCCTATACCTTATCCCCTATACCTTATCCCCTATCCCCTATACCTTATCCCCTATCTCCTATCCCCTATACCTTATCCCCTATCTCCTATCCCCTATACCTTATCCCCTATACATTTTCCCCTATCTCCTATACCTTATCCCTTATCCCCTATCCCCTATACCTTATCCCCTATCTCCTATCCCCTATACCTTATCCCCTATACCTTATCCCCTATCTCCTATCCCCTATACCTTATCCCCTATACCTTTTCCCCTATCTCCTATCCCCTATACCTTATCCCCTGTCTCCTATCCCCTATACCTTATCCCCTATCTCCTATTCCCTATCTCCTATCCCCTATACCTTATCCCCTATCCCCTATCTCCTATCCCCTATACCTTATCCCCTATCCCCTATCCCCTATACCTTATCCGCTATCTCCTATCCCCTATACCTTATCC
>NW_027260810.1:50000-65000 GCF_045791955.1 Oncorhynchus clarkii lewisi
ATGCTCGCTGTTGTGAAAACACTGTCTAGTATTTTCGGGCTAAAACAGTTAAATTGTGATTTGATCTGACAGAGATGGATTGGGTCGACTGGCTGCTGAAATATGTTTTCATGCTTCGCTCTATGATTCAAGATTTACGCACTACAGTATTAAAAACACATGACTTTTCCCACATTTTGTTAAGTTACAGCCTTATTCTAAAATGGATTCGATTGTTTTTCCCCTCATCAAACTACATACAATAGCCCATAATGACATCATAATGACATCACAATAGCCCATAATGACATTACAATAGCCCATAATGAAATAGCAAAAACAGGTAAATTTTTTGTTGATGCAATTAGATTTTTTTTATACTTAAAAAATGAAATAGCATATTTATATAAGTATTCAGACCCTTTACTGAGCACTTTGTTGAAGCACCTTTGGCAGTGATTACAGCCTCGAGTCTTCTTGGGTATGATGCTACAAGCTTGGCCCACCTGTACTTGGGGAGTTTCTCCCATTTTTCTCTGCATATCCTCTCAAGCTCTGTCAGGTTGGATGGGGAGCGTCACTGCACAGCTATTGTCAGGTCTCTCCAGAAATGTTTGATTGGGTTCAAGTCCGGGCTCTGGCTGGGCCACTCAAGGACATTCAGAGACTTGTCCCAAAGCCTCTCCTGCGTTGTCTTGGCTGTTCAGAAATTGCAGCCCACATAAATGCTTCACAGAGCATTTGTGAACAGACACATCTCAACATCAACTGTTCAAAGGAGACTGCGTGAATCAGGCCTTCATGGTCGAATTGCTGCAAATAAACCACAACTAAAGGACACCAATAATAAGAAGAGACTTTCTTAGGTCAAAAAACACGAGGAATGGACATTAGACCGATGGAAATCTGTCCTTTGGTCTGATGAGTCCAAATTTGAGACATTTGGTTCCAACCGCCATGTCTTTGTGAGACGCAGAGTAGGTGAATGGATGATCTCCACATGTGTGGTTCCCACGTGAAGCATGGAGGAGGAGGTGTTATGGTGTGGGGGTGCTTTAGTGGTGACACTGTCAGTGATTTATTTAGAATTCAAGACATACTTAATCAGCATGGCTACCACAGCACTCTGCAGTGATACGTCATCCCATCTGGCTTGCGCTTAGTGGGACTATCATTTGTTTTTCAACAGGACAATGAGCCAACACACCTCCTGGCTGTGTAAGGGCTATTTGACCAAGAAGCAGAGTGATGGAGTGTTGCATCAGATGACCTGGCCTCCACAATCACCCGACCTCAACCAAATTTAGATGGTTTGGGATGAATTGAACCTTAGAGTGAAGGAAAAGCAGCCAACAAGTGCTCAGCATATGTGGGAACTTCAAAACCAGGTGAAGCTGGTTGAGAGAATGCCAAGAATGTCAAGAGAGTGCAAAACTGACATCAAGGCAAAGGGTGTTTACTTTGAAGTATATAAAATATAAAATATATTTTGATTTGCTTAACACTTTTTTTGGTTACTACATGATTCCACATGTGTTATTTCATAGTTTTGATTTCTTCACTATTATTCTACAATGTAGAAAACAGTAAAAAATAAATGAAAAACCTTGAATGAGTCGGTGTTCTGCAACTGGTATGTAGATGTAGACATTTCGTTTTTTTTTGTTAAAATATCTAAAAACCTGTTTTTGTTTTTGTCATTACGGGATATTGTGGGTAGAACGATGAGGGGGGGAAAACAATATTGAATACATTTTAGAATTATTTTTTTTTATTTTTTTTATTTTTTTTTATTAAAACACAGTTTATTTGATCTGGAGACACAGGTGTGTTTACACAGGTGTGTTTACACAGGTGTGTGCAGGGACAGTTATGGTAGTTATGGTATCACATATATACAGTAGAAGAAAAATATACTACTACTAATAAATACTACTAATAAACACTGCAGTTGTACAAAGGGAATACTTGCAGTGAGGTGTAGTAAATAATAAATAATACTTGCATATGATGAGGGTGCAGTGAGGTGTTCCCAATACATTTTTTTTTATAAAAGGGGAGATTGTTGTTATGGACCTCTTCACATCTTCTCGAGTCATCAACTTATTTGCAGCCAACATACTGTCCATGGTGTGAGGGATAAATTGCTCAAAATGGCCTCAACAACACACGCAGGCAAGGGGATTCGGTGCCTAGCTTCTCCCCATGTAGAACAAACTCAAAAAAAAATATCGGTAGGCCACCAAACAGTATTTGTTTTGTTTGTCGTTTGCCCTCCTGGTCTCGCTGGTAATGTAACAAAATGTGGAAGGGCTCAGAATACTTTCCCGTTCTTTCCCAATGCACCGTACACATTTTTTGAAAAATGTCTGACAAATTTATTATAATAAATGATCGGTCCTAATTCTGTCTGTTGTGTGTGAATTAAAAGACTGACAGTATTGCACCTCATCCTATGTTATTTTTTCTTTCTTCATATCATTAAAACATCCGTTTATATGTTTCATTTGGCGAAGATTGATCTCCTAAATCCTATGCTGGTTTGCCTGTATACTTTTGAAAAGGTTTGCTGGGGATGATAAGGGATTGCATATTTTGATGTGATCCTATTTCTTAATTTCCTGCGTTGGCTACGAGCAAAGTAGACTGGAGTGAGAGGCCAGACATCCCTCTCTCTCTCTCTCTCTCTCTCTCTCTCTCTCCCTCTCTCTCTCTGCCTCTTTCTCTCTCTCTCTGCCTCTCTCTCTCTCTCTCTCTCTCTCTCTCTCTCTCCCTCTCTCTCTGCCTCTTTCTCTCTCTCTGCCTCTCTCTCTCTCTCTCTCTCTCTCTCTCTCTCTCCCCCTCTTTCTCTCTCTCTCTCTCTCTCTCTCTCTCTCTCTCTCTCTCTCTCTCTCTCTCTCCAGTTCAATTTCATATAGAGTTCTTTATTGGCATGTAAAACATAACATTGCCAAAGAAAGTGAAATAGATCATCAAAAACTAACAGGAAACATTACACTTACAAAAAGTTTCAAAAGAAAAGAGTCATTTCAAATGTCATGAACTCAGCCAAAAAAGAAACGTCCTCTCACTGTCAACTGCGTTTATTTTCAGCAAACTTAACATGTGTAAATATTTGAATGAACATGACAAGATTCAACAACTGAGACATAAACTGAACAAGTTCCACAGATATGTGACTAACAGAAATAGAATAATGTGTCCCTGAACAAACGGGGGTAAAAATCAAAAGTAACAGTCAGTACAGATTTGCCAGTTCTTGCTGTGAGATGTTACCCCACTCTTCCACCATGGCACCTGCAAGTTCCCAGACATTTCTGGGGGGAATGGCCCAAGCCCTCACCCTCCGATCCAACAGGTCCCAGATGTGCTCAATGGGATTGAGATCCACGCTCTTTGCTGGCCATGGAAGAACACTGACATTCCTGTCTTGCAGGAAATCACACACATAATGAGTAGTATGGCTGGTGGGTCATGTCAGGATGAGCCTGCAGGAATGGGTGAGGAGGGTGTCTTCCCTGTAATGTAGTGTTGAGATTGCCTGCAATGACAACGAGCTCAGTCCGATGATGCTGTGACACACTGTTGCCATCTAGTACCTGTCCTGCAGGTGTGATGTTCGGATGTACCGATCCTGTGCAGGTGTTTTTACATGTGGTCTGCCACAGCGTGGACGATCAGCTGTCGGCCCTGTCTCCCTGTAGCGCTGTCTTAGGCGTCTCACAGTACGAACATTGCAATTTATTGCTCTGGCCAGATCTGCAGTACTCATGCCTCCTTGCAGTATGCCTAAGGCACGTTCACGCAGATGAGCAGGGTCCCTGGGCATCTTTCTTATGGTGTTTTTCAGAGTCAGTAGAAAGGCCTCTTTAGTGTCCTAGGTTTTCATAACTGAAACCTCAATTGCCTACCTTCTGTAAGCTATTAGTGTCTTAACGACCGTTCCACAGGTGAATGTTCATACATTTTTATGGTTCATTGAACAAGCATGGAAAACAGTGTTTAAACCCTTTACAATGAAGATCTGTAAAGTTATTTGGATTTTAAAAAATTGTCTTTGCAAGACAGGGTCCTGAAAAAGAGACGTTTATTTTTTTGCTGAGTTTATTAAGGCTATGTGTCGTAACGATGAGCAAATAGTACAAAATGGAAAATCAATAAACATCATTTTGGGTACTATGGTTTTGTTCTTCACTGATGGCCCTTGTAAAAACAGGTCACAAATCTTGCTGCTGTGATGGCACACTGTGGTATTTCACCCAATAGATATAGAGTTTACCAAAACTGGATTTTTTTCAAATGCTTTGTAGGTCTGTGTAATCTGAGGGAAATATGTCTCTCTAATATGGTCATACATTTTGCAGGAGTTTAGGAAGTGCAGCTCAGTTTCCACATAATTTTTTAGGCAGTGGTCATATAGCCTGTCTTCTCTTGAGAGCCAGGTCTGCCTACGGCTGCCTCTCTCAATAGCAAGGCTATGCTCACTGAGTCTGTACATAGTCAAAGCTTTCCTTAAGTTTGTGTCAGTCACAGTGGTCAGGCATTATGCCACTGTGTACTCTCTGTTTAGGGACAAAAGCATTCTACTTTGCTCAGTTTTCTTTTGTTAATTCTTCCTGATGTGTCAAGTAATTATCTTTTGGTTTTCTCTTGATGTGGTTGGGTGTAATTGTGTTGCTGTCCTGGTGCTCTTTGGGGTCGGTTTGTGTTCGTGAACAGAGCCCCAGGATCAGATTGCTTACGGGACTGTCACGACTTCCGCCGAAGTCAGCTCCTCTCCTTGTTCGTTCGGCGTTCGGCGTTCGACGTCACCGGCTTTCTTGCCATCGCCGCTCCATTTTTCATGTACCCATTTGTTTTGTCGTGTTCTCTGCACACCTGGTTTTCATTCCCCTACCCCAAAACAACTCATTAAGTAGATATACTTTAAATATATTAAAGATATACTTTAAAGTATTTTGACTTATGTACTTTACACACTTACTGTCAGGGCCCAGGTCTGACAGAATATGTGCAGAAGATCTAGGTGCTACTGTAGGCTCTCTTTCTGGATATGTCTCTAAGAGCTTTGCACACCAGGATTGTACAATAGTCTTCTAGCTCTGTCAAGTTGTTTGTTGATCATTGCTAGACAGCCATTTTCAAGTTTTTGCATATATTTTCAAGCCGATTTAAGTCAAAACTGTAACTAGGCCACTCAGGAACATTCAACGTCTTCTTGGTAAGCACCTCCAGTGTATATTTCACCTTGTGTTTTAGGTTATTGTCCTGCTTAAAGGTGAATTTGTCTCCCAGTGTCTGTTGGAAATCAGACTGAACCAGGTTTTCTTCTTGTAATAATGGAGCTGTGAGTCGGGAAGCGGTATGAAACGTTTAATAAAACAACAAACCCAGGACAACTCCATGTGTCTACACGCCGGTACACAAGAATACTACCAACTGCTGAGTGAACATAAGAGAGTGACATATAAAGGGGAGGAAATTATGAAGCTATAATAATGATTTACAGGTGCGCGTAATGATGAGTGCCAGGTGTGCGTAATGATGAGTGCCAGGTGTGCGTAATGATGCGTGCCAGGTGTGCGTAATGATGCGTGCCAGGTGTGCGTAATGATGCGTGCCAGGTGTGCGTAATGATGAGTGCCAGGTGTGCGTAATGATGAGTGCCAGGTGCGCGTAATGATGCGTGCCAGGTGCGCGTAATGATGAGTGCCAGGTGTGCGTAATGATGAGTGCCAGGTGCGGTGGTTAGTATTCCGGCGACGTCGTACGCCGGAGGGGAGGAGCAGGAGAAGACGTGACACATCTAAGGTGTTGCCTGTTGCTTAGCTCCATTCCGATTCTTTTGTATCATAAAAAACTCCCCGTTCCTTAACGATTACAGGCATAACCATAACATGATTCAGCCACCACTTGAAAATATGGAGAGTGGTACTCAGTCACGTGTTGTGTTGGATTTGCCACAAACATAACACTTTGTATTCAGGACAAAACGTTCATTGCTTTTCCACATGTTTTTGCAGTATTACTTTAGTGCCTTGTTGCAAACAGGATGCACGTTTTGGAATATTTTTATTCTGTACAGACTTCCTTCTTTTCACTCTGTCATTTAGGTCAGTATTGTGGAGTAACTACAATGTTGTTGATCCATCCTCAGTTTTCTCCTATCACTGTCACAGCCTGATCTGTCTCACCTGTCCTTGTGATTGTCTCCACCCCCTCCAGGTGTCACCCATCTTCCCCATTATCACCTGGGTATTTGTCTGTCTGTCCCAGTTCTTCTGTATGTTCCAAGTCAACCGGCATGTTTTTCCTGTGCTCATGCCTTTCGCATTCTCCTTTTTCTAGTCCTCCTGGTTTTGACCCTTGCCTGTGTTCTGGACTCTGTACCCGCCTGCCTGACCTTTCTGCCTGCCTTGACCACGAGCCTGTCTGCCACTCTGTACCTCCTGGACTCTGATCTGGTCTTGACCTTTGGCCTGTCTACGACCATTCTCTTGCCTACCCCTTTTGGTTTATTAATAAATATCAAAGCCCTTGTGACCTTAATCACAGCCATTAAATTCTGTAACTGTTTTAAAGACACCTTTGGCCTGTTGAAATCTGGTGAAAATCTCTGAGCGTTTTCCTTCCACGCATCACCCAGGAACCTGGTCAAGAGGTGACCTTAACCCAACACCCAGGAACCTGGTCAGGAGGTGACCTTAACCCATCACCCAACACCCAGGAACCTGGTCAGGAGGTGACCTTAACCAATCACCCAGGAACCTGGTCAAGAGGTGACCTTAACCCATCACCCAGGAACCTGGTCAAGAGGTGACCTTAACCCATCACCCAGGAACCTGGTTAGGAGGTGACCTTAACCCATCACCCAGGAACCTGGTCAGGAGGTGATCTTAACCCAACACCCAGGAACCTGGTCAGGAGGTGACCTTAACCCATCACCCAACACCCAGGAACCTGGTCAAGAGGTGACCTTAACCCATCACCCAACACCCAGGAACCTGGTCAGGAGGTGACCTGAACTCATCACCCAGGAACCTGGTCAGGAGGTGACCTTAACCCAACACCCAGGAACCTGGTCAAGAGGTGACCTTAACCCATTACCCAGGAACCTGGTCAAGAGGTGACCTTAACCCATCACACAGGAGCCTGGTCAGGAGGTGACCTGAACTCATGACCCAGGAACCTGGTCAGGAGGTGACCTTAACCCAACACCCAGGAACCTGGTCAGGAGGTGACCTTAACCAATCACCCAGGAACCTGGTCAGGAGGTGACCTTAACCCATCACCCAACACCCAGGAACCTGGTCAAGAGGTGACCTTAACCCATCACCCAACACCCAGGAACCTGGTCAAGAGGTGACCTTAACCCATCACACAGGAGCCTGGTCAGGAGGTGACCTGAACTCATGACCCAGGAACCTGGTCAGGAGGTGACCTTAACCCAACACCCAGGAACCTGGTCAGGAGGTGACCTTAACCAATCACCCAGGAACCTGGTCAGGAGGTGACCTTAACCCATCACCCAACACCCAGGAACCTGGTCAAGAGGTGACCTTAACCCATCACCCAACACCCAGGAACCTGGTCAGGAGGTGACCTTATCCCATCACCCAGCAACCTGGTCAAGAGGTGACCTTAACCCCTCACCCAACACCCAGGAACCTGGTCAGGAGGTGACCTAAACTCATCACCCAGGAACCTGGTCAGGAGGGGACCTTAACAGTCTATATAAAACTCTGTAACTTGGTAGCTAACCCTTCTTATAGCAGTCTATATTAAACTCTGTAACTTGGTAGCTAACCCTTCTTATAGCAGTCTATATACAACTCTGTAACTTGGTAGCTAACCCTTCTTATAGAAGTCTATATTAAACTCTGTAACTTGGTAGCTAACCCTTCTTATAGCAGTCTATATACAACTCTGTAACTTGGTAGCTTACCCTTCTTATAGCAGTCTATATACAACTCTGTAACTTGGTAGCTAACCCTTCTTATAGCAGTCAATATAAAACTCTGTAACTTGGTAGCTAACCCTTCTTATAGCAGTCTATATACAACTCTGTAACTTGGTAGCTAACCCTTCTTATAGCAGTCTATATACAACTCTGTAACTTGGTAGCTAACCCTTCTTATAGCAGTCAATATAAAACTCTGTAACTTGGTAGCTAACCCTTCTTATAGTAGTCTATATACAACTCGGTAACTTGGTAGCTAACCCTTCTTATAGCAGTCTATATACAACTCTGTAACTTGGTAGCTAACCCTTCTTATAGCAGTCTATATAAAACTCTGTAACTTTGTAGCTAACCCTTCTTATAGCAGTCAATATACAACTCTGTAACTTGGTAGCTAACTCTTCTTATAGCAGTCTATATACAACTCTGTAACTTGGTAGCTAACCCTTCTGATAGCAGTCTATATAAAACTCTGTAACTTGGTAGCTAACCCTTCTTATAGCAGTCTATATTAAACTAGGTAACTTGGTAACTAACCCTTCTTATAGCAGTTTATATTAAACTAGGTGACTTGGTAGCTAACCCTTCGTATAGCAGTCTATATAAAACTCTGTAACTTGGTAGCTAACCCTTCTTTTAGCAGTATATATACAACTCTGTAACTTGGTAGCTAACCCTTCTTATAGCAGTCTATATACAACTCTGTAACTTGGTAGCTAACCCTTCTTATAGCAGTCTATATTAAACTCTGTAACTTGGTAGCTAACCCTTCTTATAGCAGTCTATATTAAACTCTAACTTGGTAGCTAACCCTTCTTATAGAAGTCTATATACAACTCTGTAACTTGGTAGCTAACCCTTTGTATAGCAGTCTATATACAACTCTGTAACTTGGTAGCTAACCCTTCTTATAGCAGTCAATATAAAACTATGTAACTTGGTAGCTAACCCTTCTTATAGCAGTCTATATACAACTCTGTAACTTGGTAGCTAACCCTTCTTATAGCAGTCTATATACAACTCTGTAACTTGGTAGCTAACCCTTCTTATAGCAGTCTATATTAAACTCTGTAACTTGGTAGCTAAACCTTCTTATAGCAGTCTATATACAACTCTGTAACTTGGTAGCTTACCCTTCTTATAGCAGTCTATATTAAAATCTGTAACTTGGTAGCTAACCCTTCTTATAGCAGTCTATATTAAACTCTGTAACTTGGTAGCTAACCCTTCTTATAGCAGTCTATATACAACTCTGTAACTTGGTAGCTTACCCTTCTTATAGCAGTCTATATTAAACTCTGTAACTTGGTAGCTAACCCTTCTTATAGCAGTCTATATTAAACTCTGTAACTTGGTAGCTAACCCTTCTTATAGCAGTCAATATAAAACTCTGTAACTTGGTAGCTAACCCTTCTTATAGTAGTCTATATAAAACTCTGTAACTTGGTAGCTTACCCTTCTTATAGCAGTCTATATAAAACTCTGTAACTTGGTAGCTAACCCTTCTTATAGCAGTCAATATAAAACTCTGTAACTTGGTAGCTAACCCTTCTTATAGCAGTCTATATACAACTCTGTAACTTGGTAGCTAACCCTTCTGATAGCAGTCTATATAAAACTCTGTAACTTGGTAGCTAACCCTTCTTATAGCAGTCTATATTAAACTAGGTAACTTGGTAACTAACCCTTCTTATAGCAGTTTATATTAAACTAGGTGACTTGGTAGCTAACCCTTCGTATAGCAGTCTATATAAAACTCTGTAACTTGGTAGCTAACCCTTCTTATAGCAGTCTATATACAACTCTGTAACTTGGTAGCTAACCCTTCTTATAGCAGTCTATATTAAACTCTGTAACTTGGTAGCTAACCCTTCTTATAGCAGTCAATATAAAACTCTGTAACTTGGTAGCTAACCCTTCTTATAGTAGTCTATATACAACTCTGTAACTTGGTAGCTAACCCTTCTTATAGCAGTCTATATACAACTCTGTAACTTGGTAGCTAACCCTTCTTATAGCAGTCTATATAAAACTCTAACTTTGTAGCTAACCCTTCTTATAGCAGTCAATATACAACTCTGTAACTTGGTAGCTAACTCTTCTTATAGCAGTCAATATAAAACTCTGTAACTTGGTAGCTAACCCTTCTTATAGTAGTCTATATACAACTCTGTAACTTGGTAGCTAACCCTTCTTATAGCAGTCTATATACAACTCTGTAACTTGGTAGCTAACCCTTCTTATAGCAGTCTATATAAAACTCTAACTTTGTAGCTAACCCTTCTTATAGCAGTCAATATACAACTCTGTAACTTGGTAGCTAACTCTTCTTATAGCAGTCAATATAAAACTCTGTAACTTGGTAGCTAACCCTTCTTATAGCAGTCTATATAAAACTCTGTAACTTGGTAGCTAACCCTTCTTATAGCAGTCTATATAAAACTCTGTAACTTGGTAGCTAACCCTTCTTATAGCAGTCTATATACAACTCTGTAACTTGGTAGCTAACCCTTCTTATAGAAGTCTATATTAAACTCTGTAACTTGGTAGCTAACCCTTCTTATAGCAGTCTATATACAACTCTGTAACTTGGTAGCTAACCCTTCTTATAGCAGTCAATATAAAACTCTGTAACTTGGTAGCTAACCCTTCTTATAGTAGTCTATATACAACTCTGTAACTTGGTAGCTAACCCTTCTTATAGCAGTCTATATACAACTCTGTAACTTGGTAGCTAACCCTTCTTATAGCAGTCTATATAAAACTCTAACTTTGTAGCTAACCCTTCTTATAGCAGTCAATATACAACTCTGTAACTTGGTAGCTAACTCTTCTTATAGCAGTCAATATAAAACTCTGTAACTTGGTAGCTAACCCTTCTTATAGTAGTCTATATACAACTCTGTAACTTGGTAGCTAACCCTTCTTATAGCAGTCTATATACAACTCTGTAACTTGGTAGCTAACCCTTCTTATAGCAGTCTATATAAAACTCTAACTTTGTAGCTAACCCTTCTTATAGCAGTCAATATACAACTCTGTAACTTGGTAGCTAACTCTTCTTATAGCAGTCAATATAAAACTCTGTAACTTGGTAGCTAACCCTTCTTATAGCAGTCTATATAAAACTCTGTAACTTGGTAGCTAACCCTTCTTATAGCAGTCTATATAAAACTCTGTAACTTGGTAGCTAACCCTTCTTATAGCAGTCTATATACAACTCTGTAACTTGGTAGCTAACCCTTCTTATAGAAGTCTATATTAAACTCTGTAACTTGGTAGCTAACCCTTCTTATAGCAGTCTATATACAACTCTGTAACTTGGTAGCTAACCCTTCTTATAGCAGTCAATATAAAACTCTGTAACTTGGTAGCTAACCCTTCTTATAGTAGTCTATATACAACTCGGTAACTTGGTAGCTAACCCTTCTTATAGCAGTCTATATAAAACTCTGTAACTTGGTAGCTAACCCTTCTTATAGCAGTCTATATACAACTCTGTAACTTGGTAGCTAACCCTTCTTATAGCAGTCTATATAAAACTCTGTAACTTTGTAGCTAACCCTTCTTATAGCAGTCAATATAAAACTCTGTAACTTGGTAGCTAACCCTTCTTATAGCAGTCAATATACAACTCTGTAACTTGGTAGCTTACCCTTCTTATAGCAGTCTATATACAACTCTGTAACTTGGTAGCTAACCCTTCTTATAGCAGTCTATATACAACTCTGTAACTTGGTAGCTAACCCTTCTTATAGCAGTCTATATAAAACTCTGTAACTTGGTAGCTTACCCTTCTTATAGCAGTCAATATAAAACTCTGTAACTTGGTAGCTAACCCTTCTTATAGCAATCTATATACAACTCTGTAACTTGGTAGCTAACCCTTCTTATAGCAGTCTATATAAAACTCTGTAACTTTGTAGCTAACCCTTCTTATAGCAGTCAATATAAAACTCTGTAACTTGGTAGCTAACCCTTCTTATAGCAGTCAATATACAACTCTGTAACTTGGTAGCTTACCCTTCTTATAGCAGTCTATATACAACTCTGTAACTTGGTAGCTAACCCTTCTTATAGCAGTCTATATACAACTCTGTAACTTGGTAGCTAACCCTTCTTATAGCAGTCTATATAAAACTCTGTAACTTGGTAGCTAACCCTTCTTATAGCAGTCTATATAAAACTGTCAGTCTTTACAATCAACTGTCCTGACAAAATATTAGAAGGATCTGAAATGATATTTGGCCAAATCACTAAATCCTTTGGGTGGATTGACGCAGTGTTATGATTTCTGCTCATAAAAGCAAGCTTAGGTTTTGTGCAGCGTGACAGTGTCATACTATATAAACTACCTAACAGGAGCTTTCCTGAGAGGTGTTTCTGTCTGCGGTTTGTGAATCCTCCCTGCAGTATAAGAAATGTAGAAGTCTGAAATGCCACTCTATTCCTCACTATATAGTATATACTTCACTGAGTGTACAAAACATTAGGAACACCTTCCTAATATTTAGCTGCCTCGGAACAGACTCAATTCGTCGCGGGGCATGGACAATACGAGGTATAGAAAGCGTTCCACAGGGATTCTGGTCTGTGTTGACTCCAAATACTCCCCACAGCTGTGTCAGGTTGGTGCTGTCATAACCCATTAAAAGTCACTTCAATCTTTTGTTTTGCCCATTCACCTTTCTGAATGGCACACATTTATTACACAATTCGTTGTCTCAATTGTCTCAAGGCTTAAAAATCCTTGTTTAACCAGTCTCCTTCCCTTCATCTACACTGATTGAAGTGACATCACTAAGAGATCATAGCTTTTAGCTGGATTCACCTGGTCAGTCTGTGTTACGGAAAGAGCAGGTATTCCTAATGTTTTGTCCAGTCAGTGTATAGTAAAAATCTAATCAAATAAAATGTATTTGTCACATACACGTGGTTAGCAGATGCGAGGGTAGCGAAATGCTTGTGCTTCTAGTTCCGACAATGCAGTAATAACCAACGAGTAATCTAACCTAACAATTTCACAACAGCTAACTTATACACACAAGTGTAAAGGGATAAAGAATATGTACATAAAAATATATGAATGAGTGATGGTACAGAGCGGCATAGGCAAGATGCAGTAGATGGTATTGAGTACAGTATATACATATTAGATGAGTAATGTAGGGTATGTAAACATAAAAGTGGCATAGTTTAAAGTGGCTAGTGATACATGTATTACATAAAGATGCAGTAGATGGTATCGAGTACAGTATATACATATGAGATGAGTATGTAAACAAAGTGGCATAGTTAAAGTGGCTAGTGATACATGTATTACATAAAGATGCAGTAGATGATATAGAGTACAGTATATACATATACATATGAGATGAGTAATGTACGGTATGTAAACATTATATTAAGTAGCATTGTTTAAAGTGGCTAGTGATAATATTTCCTGTTTAGTTTTGTCTTCATCTCAGGTCATGTGTCTTCCCAGTCATGTTGACACTGGTCTACTACCAGGTCATGTGTCTTCTCAGTCAGGTTGACACTGGTCTACTACCAGGTCATGTGTCTCCTCAGTCATGTTGACACTGGTCTACTACCAGGTCATGTGTCTTCTCAGTCATGTTGACACTAGTCTACTACCAGGTCATGTGTCTTCTCAGTCATGTTGACACTGGTCTACTACCAGGTCATGTGTCTCCTCAGTCATGTTGACACTGGTCTACTACCAGGTCATGTGTCTTCTCAGTCATGTTGACACGGGTCTACTACCAGGTAATGTGTCTTCTCAGTCATGTTGACACTAGTCTACTACCAGGTCATGTGTCTTCTCAGTCATGTTGACACTGGTCTACTACCAGGTCATGTGTTTTCTCAGTCATGTTGACACTGGTCTACTACCAGGTCATGTGTCTTCTCAGTCATGTTGACACTGGTCTACTACCAGGTCATGTGTCTTCTCAGTCATGTTGACACTGGTCTACTACCAGGTCATGTGTCTTCTCAGTCATGTTGACACTGGTCTACTACCAGGTCATGTGTCTTCTCAGTCATGTTGACACTGGTCTACTACCAGGTCATGTGTCTTCTCAGTCATGTTGACACTGGTCTACTACCATTGCTTTAATGTATTGTTGTTCTCATTAATATTGTTGTTGTAGTTGTTGTTAATGGTAATCCCATGTCCACTACTACTATTATTATTGCTGTTGGTCCCAACATTTATTTATATATATTTGTATATATATATATATGTATACTTTGACAATGTAAGTAATAATGAACTTGCCATGTCAATAAAGTCAATTAAATTGAGCGAGAGCACAGCTCTGCTGGCTTTGAAAGAGAAAGAGAGAAGAGAAAATATTTACTGTCAGGGCCCAGGTCTGTCAGGGCCCAGGTCTGTCAGGGTCCAGGTCTGTCAGGGCCCAGGTCTGTCAGGGCCCAGGTCTGGCAGGGCCCAGGTCTGGCAGGGCCCAGGTCTGTCAGGGCCCAGGTCTGTCAGGGCCCAGGTCTGGCAGGGTCCAGGTCTGGCAGGGCCCAGGTCTGTCAGGGCCCAGGTCTGGCAGGGCCCAGGTCTGGCAGGGTCCAGGTCTGTCAGGGCCCAGGTCTGTCAGGGTCCAGGTCTGTCAGCGCCCAGGTCTGTCAGGGCCCAGGTCTGTCAGGGCCCAGGACTGGCAGGGCCCAGGTCTGTCAGGGCCCAGGTCTGTCAGGGCCAAGGTCTGTCAGGGCCCAGGTCTGGCAGGGCCCAGGTCTGGCAGGGCCCAGGTCTGGGTCTGGCAGGGCCCAGGTCTGGCAGAATCTTTGCAGAAGATCTAGGTGCTGCTGTAGGCCCTCCTTGGTTGGTGACAGAAGCACCAGATCATCAGCAAACAGTAGACATTTGACTTCAGATTCTAGTAGGGTGAGGCCGAGTGATGCAGACTGTTCTAGTGCCCTCACCAATTCGTTGATATATATGTTGAAGAGGGTGGGGCTTAAGCTGCATCCCTGTCTCACCCCACGACCCTGTGTGAAGAAATGTGTGTTTTTTGCCAATTTTAACCGCACACTTGTTGTTTGTGTAC
>NW_027260810.1:70000-82500 GCF_045791955.1 Oncorhynchus clarkii lewisi
TAGAGATGTCTCTACTGTACTATACTATATACCTATAGAGATGTCTCTAATGTACTATACTATAGAACTATAGAGATGTCTCTACTATACCATATAACTATAGAGATGTCTCTACTGTACTATATAACTATAGAGACGTCTCTACTATACTATATACCTATAGAGATGTCTCTAATGTACTATACTCTAGAACTATAGAGATGTCTCTAATGTACTATACTATATACCTATAGAGATGTCTCTAATGTACTATACTCTAGAACTATAGAGATGTCTCTAATGTACTATACTCTAGAACTATAGAGATGTCTCTAATGTACTATACTATATACCTATAGAGATGTCTCTAATGTACTAATCTCTAGAACTATAGAGATGTCTCTAATGTACTATACTCTAGAACTATAGAGATGTCTCTACTGTACTATACTGTAGAACTATAGAGATGTCAGGGTAGAGTAGAAGAGAGAGAAACACCAGATGAAAACGGTAAGTGTTTTGGTAGGGGGTGTATGTATGCAACATGCATGTATGCATATTCAAACATCAATGCTTTTAACCAGGGCAAGGTGACCGGAAACATGACCGAATACAAACAGTGTAGCTATTCCCTCCGCAAGGCAATCAAACAAGCTAAGCGTCAGTATAGAGACAAAGTAGAGTTGCAATTCAATGTATGTGGCAGGGTCTATTTCAATCACAGATTACAAAAAGAAAACCAGCCCCGTCACGGACCAGGATGCCTTGCTCCCAGACAGACTAAATAACTTTTTTGATCGCTTTGAGGACAATACAGTGCCACTGACACGGCCCGCAACCAAAACATGCAGACTCTCCTTCACTGCAGCCGACGTGAGTAAAACATTTAAACGTGTTAACCCTCGCAAGGCTGCAGGCCCAGACGGCATCCCCAGCCGCGCCCTCAGAGCATGCGCAGACCAGCTGGCTGGTGTGTTTACGGACATATTCAATCAATCCATATCCCAGTCTGCTGTTCCCACATGCTTCAAGAGGACCAACATTGTTCCTGTTCCCAAGAAAGCTAAGGTAACTGAGCTAAACGACTAGCCCTTAGCACTCACTTCCGTCATCATGAAGTGCTTTGAGAGACTAGTCAAGGACCATATCACCTCCACCCTACCTGACACCCTAGACCCAACCCACTCCAATTTGCTTACCGCCCCAATAGGTCCACAGACGACGCAATCGCAACCACACTGCACACTGCCCTAACCCATCAGAACAAGAGGAATACCTATGTGAGAATGCTGTTCATCGACTACAGCTCACCATTTAACACCATAATATCCTCCAAACTCGTCATCAAGCTCGAGGCCCTGGGTCTCGACCCCGCCCTGTGCAACTGGGTACTGAGCTTCCTGCCGGGCTGCCCCCAGGTGGTGAGGGTAGGTAACAACATCTCCACCCCTCTGATCCTCAACAATGGGGCCCCACAAGGGTGCGTTCTGAGCCCTCTCCTGTACTCCCTGTTCACCCACGACTGTGTGGCCACGCACGCCTCCAACTCAATCATCAAGTTTGCGGACGACACTACAGTGGTAGGCTTGATTACCAACAACGACGAGACGGCCTACAGGGAGGAGGTGAGGGCCCTCAGAGTGTGGTGTCAGAAAAATAACCTCACAACTCAACGTCAACAAAACTAAGGAGAGGATTGTGGACTTCAGGAAACAGTAGAGGGAGCACCCCCCTATCCACATTGACGGGACAGTTAGAGGGTAGTAAGTTTTAAGTTCCTTGGCGTACACATCACAGACAAACTGAATTGGTCCACCCACACAGACAACGTTGTGAAGAAGGCACAGCAGCGCCTCTTCAACCTCAGGAGGCTGAAGAAATTCAGTTTGTCACCAAAAACACTCACAAACTTCTACAGATGCACAATCGAGAGCATCCTGTCGGGCTGTATCACCGCCTGGTACGGCAACTGCTCCGCCCACAACCGTAATGCTCTCCAGAGGGTAGTGAGGTCTGCACAACGCATCACCGGGGACAAACTACCTGCCCTCCAGGACACCTACACCACCCGATGTCACAGGAAGGCCATAAAGATCATCAAGGACAACAACCACCGACCCACTACCTGTCACCCCGTTATCCTCCAGAAGACGAGATCAGTACAGGTGCATCAAAGCTGGGACCAAGAAACGTAAAAACAGCTTCTATCTCAAGGCCATCAGACACCACTAACATTGAGTGGCTGCAAATGATGGAAATTGATGTAAAAATATATCACTAGCCACTTTAAACAATGCTACTTAATATAATGTTTACATACCCTACATTACTCATCTCACATGTATATACTGTACTCGATACCATCTACTGTATCTTTATGTAATACATGTATCACTAGCCACTTTAAACTATGCCACTTTGTTTACATACCCTACATTACTCATCTCATATGTATATACTGTACTCGATACCATCTACTGCATCTTGCCTATGCCGTTCTGTACCATCACTCATTCATATATCTTTATGTACATATTCTTTATCCCTTTACACTTGTGTGTATAAGTTAGCTGTTGTGAAATTGTTAGGTTAGATTACTCGTTGGTTATTACTGCATTGTCGGAACTAGAAGCACAAGCATTCCGCTACACTCACATTAACATCTGCTAACCATGTTTATGTGACCAATAACATTTGATTTGATTTGATGTGTGTCACTTTTTGCTTTAATTTCTCGCGTTTAATTTGTGTGTGGCCCCGCCTTCCACTACCTCCATACCAGGCGGTGTAAGAGAAAGGCCCTAAAAATGACTCTAGCCTCCAAGGTCATAGACTGTTCTCTCGGCGACAGCACGGCAAGTGGTACCGATGCATCAAGTCTGGAACCAACAGGACCCTGAACAGCTTCTACCCCCCCAAGCGATACGACTGCTAAACAGTTAACCAAATAGCTACACGGACTGGTAGTTTCTGAACCTTTTTCGACTCCTCACATATGCTACTGTTACTGCTTGTTATCTATCCTGTGGCCAAGTCTATCCATTCCTATATGTCGCTGTCTACCTCAGTTACCTGGTACCCCTGTACATAGACTCAGTACTGGTACTCACTGTATATAGCCTGGTAATCATTACTCATTGACTCTGTACTGGTACTCACTGTATATAGCCTGGTTATCATGACTCATTGACTCAGTACTGGTACTCACTGTATATAGCCTGGTAATCATTACTCATTGACTCTGTACTGGTACTCACTGTATATAGCCTGGTTATCATGACTCATTGACTCAGTACTGGTACTCACTGTATATAGCCTGGTAATCATTACTCATTGACTCTGTACTGGTACTCACTGTATATAGCCTGGTTATCATGACTCATTGACTCAGTACTGGTACTCACTGTATATAGCCTAGTTATCATTACTCTAAGACTCAGTACTGGTACTCACTGTATATAGCCTAGTTACCATTACTCTAAGACTCAGTACAGGTACTGACTGTATATAGCCTAGTTACCATTACTCTAAGACTCAGTACAGGTACTCACTGTATATAGCCTAGTTACCATTACTCTAAGACTCTGTACTGGTACTCACTGTATATAGCCTGGTTATCATTACTCTAAGACTCTGTACTGGTACTCACTGTATATAGCCTAGTTACCATTACTCTAAGACTCAGTACTGGTACTCACTGTATATAGCCTGGTTATCATTACTCATTGACTCAGTACTGGTACTCACTGTATATAGCCTAGTTATCATTACTCATTGACTCAGTACTGGTACTCACTGTATATAGCCTGGTTATCATTACTCTAAGACTCAGTACAGGTACTCACTGTATATAGCCTAGTTATCATTACTCATTGACTCAGTACAGGTACTCACTGTATATAGCCTGGTTATCATTACTCATTGACTCAGTACAGGTACTCACTGTATATAGCCTGGTTATCATTACTCATTGACTCAGTACTGGTACTCCCTGTATATAGCCTGGTTACCATTACTCTAAGACTCAGTACTGGTACTCACTGTATATAGCCTGGTTATCATGACTCCTTGACTCAGTACTGGTACTGACTGTATATAGCCTGGTTATCATTACTCATTGACTCAGTACAGGTACTCACTGTATATAGCCTGGTTATCATTACTCATTGACTCAGTACAGGTACTGACTGTATATAGCCTGGTTATCATTACTCATTGACTCAGTACTGGTACTCACTGTATATAGCCTGGTTATCATTACTCATTGACTCAGTACAGGTACTGACTGTATATAGCCTGGTTATCATTACTCATTGACTCAGTACAGGTACTGACTGTATATAGCCTGGTTATCATTACTCATTGACTCAGTACTGGTACTCACTGTATATAGCCTGGTTATCATTACTCATTGACTCAGTACTGGTACTGACTGTATATAGCCTGGTTATCATTACTCATTGACTCAGTACTGGTACTGACTGTATATAGCCTGGTTATCATTACTCATTGTGTATTTATTCCTCGTTATTGTGTTTCTATGTTTCTCTCTGTATTGTTGAGAAGGTCCGTAATTGACCATTTCACTGTTAATCTACACCTGTTGTTGACGAAGCATGTGACAAATAACAGTTTGATTTGTGATGTGTGTGTGTAGGTTGTCTGTTCATGTGTGTTTGTGTGTGTGTAGATAGCTGTGGCTGGGCGCCATGACAACGGGAGTGCCGTCCCCTCTTCTCTCTCTCTCTCTAATTGTCTGTGACCTCGTAACGTGAGACGAGCTCTCAAGGCAGGAGGAGTGCTTTTCACACGGCAATCACTTCTGCACTGTCCCCTTGTCTGCAACCCTTGAATTACAGAGAAGGGGTGTGTGTGTGTGTGTGTGTGTGTTTGTGTGTGTGTGTGTGTGTGTGTGTGTGTGTGTGTGCGCGTGTGTGTGTGTGTGTGTGTGTGTGTGTGTGCGGAACCATATACCAAAACAAATAACCTTCCTTTCATTCCATCTTCTCTCCTTCATCCCCTGTATCGGTGGAGGAGGAGCGGTTTGCCTGAGTGATTATCGCTTACATGTAGATCATGGTGTTTTACAATGTGGATTCTCCCCTTACATTTTTACTATGTCCTCCCATAACCGTTGCCCTTTTTACTATGTCCTCCCATAACCTTTGCCCTTTTTACTATGTCCTCCCATAACCTTTGCCCTTTTTACTATGTCCTCCCATAACCTTTGCCCTTTTTACTATGTCCTCCCATAACCTTTGCCATTTTTACTATGTCCTACCATAACCTTTGCCCTTTTTACTATGTCCTCCCATAACCTTTGCCCTTTTTACTATGTCCTCCCATAACCTTTGCCCTTTTTACTATGTCCTCCCATAACCTTTGCCCTTTTTACTATGTCCTCCCATAACCTTTGCCCTTTTTACTATGTCCTCCCATAACCTTTGCCCTTTTTACTATGTCCTCCCATAACCTTTGCCCTTTTTACTACGTCCTCCCATGACCTTTGCCCTTTTTACTACGTCCTCCCATAACCTTTGTAATTTCTTAAATGTCATCCCATAACCTTTGACCTTTTAAAATGTAGTGCAGAGATAATTACAACACTGTGACTAAGAGAATACATTTGATTTGATTTAAAGAAGAGATGGTAGGAGATTTAAATAGCTAATTAGTGTTATTAGATTGAACATTCCACAATCTTTAGAGAGTCTATAATATTAATTAATCTTCCATTTCGTTTCCTTTCATCTCTTTCACTGTTGAGTTTAAATTGAACAATACGACTGGTCCTGTTGTGACATCACTGGTCCTGTTGTGACATCACTGGTCCTGTTGTGACATCATTGGTCCTGTTGTGACATCACTGGTCCTGTTGTGACATCACTGGTCCTGTTGTTACATCACTGGTCCTGTTGTTATATCACTGGTCCTGTTGTGACATCACTGGTCCTGCTGTGACATCACTGGTACTGTTGTGACATCACTGGTCCTGTTGTTATATCACTGGTACTGTTGTGACATCACTGGTCCTGTTGTGACATCACTGGTCCTGTTGTGACATCACTGGTCCTGTTGTGATATCACTGGTCCTGTTGTGACATCACTGGTACTGTTGTGACATCACTGGTCCTGTTGTGACATCACTGGTCCTGTTGTGACATCACTGGTCCTGTTGTGACATCACTGGTACTGTTGTGACATCACTGGTCCTGTTGTGACATCACTGGTCCTGTTGTGACATCACTGGTCCTGTTGTGACATCACTGGTACTGTTGTGACATCACTGGTCCTGTTGTGACATCACTGGTACTGTTGTGATATCACTGGTTCTGTTGTGACATCACTGGTCCTGTTGTGACATCACTGGTGTTG
The DNA here is from genome assembly GCF_045791955.1 of Oncorhynchus clarkii lewisi. Classification (NCBI taxonomy): domain Eukaryota; kingdom Metazoa; phylum Chordata; class Actinopteri; order Salmoniformes; family Salmonidae; genus Oncorhynchus; species Oncorhynchus clarkii. The sequence goes on from NW_027260810.1 coordinate 76,355, forward strand.
TTGTGACATCACTGGTCCAGGTATGATATCACTGGTCCTGGTATGATATCACTGGTCCTGGTATGATATCACTGGTCCTGGTATGACATCACTTTTCCTGTTGTGATATCACTGGTCCTGGTATGATATCACTGGTCCTGGTATGATATTACTGGTCCTGTTGTTATATCACTGGTCCTGGTATGATATCACTGGTCCTGTTGTTATATCACTGGTCTTGGTATGATATCACTGGTCCTGTTTTTGATATCACTGGTCCTGTTGTTATAACACTGGTCCTGATGTTATATCACTGGTCCTGTTGTGATATCACTGGTCCTGTTGTGACATCACTGGTCCTGTTGTGACATCACTGGTCCTGTTGTGACATCACTGGTCCTGGTATGACATCACTGGTTCTGTTGTGACATCACTGGTCCTGTTGTGACATCACTGGTGTTGTTGTGACATCACTGGTCCAGGTATGATATCACTGGTCCTGGTATGATATCACTGGTCCTGGTATGATATCACTGGTCCTGGTATGATATCACTGGTCCTGGTATGACATCACTTTTCCTGTTGTGATATTACTGGTCCTGGTATGATATCACTGGTCCTGGTATGATATCACTGGTCCTGTTGTTATATCACTGGTCTTGGTATGATATCACTGGTCCTGTTTTTGATATCACTGGTCCTGTTGTTATAACACTGGTCCTGATGTTATATCACTGGTCCTGTTGTTATATCACTGGTCCTGTTGTTATATCACTGGTCCTGATGTTATATTGCTGGTCCTGTTGTTATATCACTGGTCCTGGCATGACATCACTGGTGTCTGTGCCTATGTTTGTGTCTCTTCACAGTCTCAGCTGATCCATCAGGTGTATTTTTATCTGTTTTTCAATCTGATTCTCCTGCTGCATCAGTTACCTGATGTGGAATAGAGTACCATGTAGTCATGGCTCTATGTAATACTGTGGAATAGAGTTCCATGTAGTCATGGCTCTATGTAATACTGTGGAATAGAGTTCCATGTAGTCATGGCTCTATGTAGTACTGTGGAATAGAGTTCCATGTAGTCATGGCTCTATGTAGTACTGTGGAATAGAGTTCCATGTAGTCATGGCTCTATGTAATACTGTGCGCCTGTAGGACCTGCCTTGTTGATAGTGTTGTTAAGAAGGTAGAGCAGTGCTTTATTATGGACAGACTTCTCCCCATCTTAGCTACTGTTGTATCAACATGTTTTGACCATGACAGTTTATAATCCAGGGTTACTCCAAGCAGTTTAGTCACCTCAACTTGCTCAAATGCCACATTATTTATTACAAGTTTTAGTTGAGGTTTAGTGTTTAGTGAATAATTTGTCCAAAATACAATGCTTTTAGCTTTTGAAATATTTAGGACTATCTTATTTCCTTGCCACCCACTCTGAAACTAACTGCAGCTTTTTGTTAAGTGTTGCTGTCATTTCAGTCGCTGTAGTAGCTGACGTGTATAGTGTTGAGTCATCCTCATACATAGACACACTGGCTTTACTCAAAGCATGTCCTTAGTAAAGAATGAAAAAAAGTAAGGGGCCTAGACAGCTGCCCTGAGGAACTCCTGATTCTAACTGGATTATATTTGAGTGGCTTCCATTAAAGAACACCCTCTGTTTTATGTTAGACAGGTAACTCTTCATCCACATTATATCAGGGGGTGTAAAGCTACAACACATATGTTCTTCTATCAGAAAACTATGATCAATAATGTCAAACACCGCACTGAAGTCTAACAAAACAGCCCCTCTTTTTATCATCAATTTCTCTCAGCCAATCATCAGTCATTTGTGTAAGTGCTGTGCTTGTTGAACGTGCTTCCCTATAAGCGTGCTGAAAATCAATTTGTTTGCAGGCTGATTGGTCGGCTATTTGAGCCAGTAAAGAGGGCTTTACTATTCTTGGGAAGCGGAATAACTTTTGCTTCCCTCTAGGTCTGAGGGAACACACTTTCTAGTAGGCTTAAATTGAAGATGTGGCAAATAGGAGTGGCGATATCGTCAGCTATCATCCACAGTCATTTTACATCCAAGTTGTCAGACCCTGGTGGCTTGTCATTGTTGATCGATAACAATACTTTTTTCACTTCTTCCACACTGACTTTATGGAATTCAAAATGACAATGCTTGTCCTTCATAATTTGATCAGATATACTTGGGTGTCAGTGTTTGTTGCTGGCATGTTATGCCTAAATTTGCTCATCTTGACAATGATAAAAATCATTGGCAATATCAGTGAATTTTGTGATGAACAGCTGATTCAATGAATGATGGAGCTGAGTTTGCATTTTTTGCTCAAAATTTAATTTAAGGTGCTTTTTACTATCACTCTTTATGTCCTTTATCTTTGTTTCATAGTATCGTTTCATCTTTTTTTAATTCCGTTTAGTCCCATTACTTCTCAATTTGCAGTACGTGTGCCAATCGGTTGTGCTGCCTGACTTATTTGCCATACCTTTTGCCTCATCCCTCTCAACCATACAGTTTATCAATTCTTCATCAACCCACAGGGATTTAACAGTTTCTAGTCATGTTTTTAATGGGTTCATGTTTATTGGTAACTGGAATAAGGAATTTCATAAATGTGTCAAGTGCAGCGTCTGGTTGCTCCTCATTACACACTACAGACCAGCAAATATTCTTTACATCATCAACATAGGAATCACTACACAACATATTGTATGACCTCTTGTACACTATTTTAGGCCCATACTTTGGAACTTTGGTTTTCCTAGATAGAGCAACTATATCGTGATCATAACATCCTATGGATCTGGATACTGCTTTTAAGCAAATTTCTGCAGCGTTAGTATAGATGTGATCAATACATGTTAATGATTTCATTCCTGTGCTGTTTGTAACTACCCTGGTAGGTTAACTGACAACCTGAACCAGGTTGCAGGCACTGGTAACTGCATGCTTATAGCTGTGTTGTTGATGTTTAACATTGTTGGTATTCATGCAGAAAATATTCTGTCCTTCTACTGAGGATATATCTTCTCTTCAGTCAAACATACATAAAGCCATAGATCAGTTTTACACACGAAGGCACGCACACACCCACACAGCTGTTAACTAACCCCCTGGGCTTCCTCTCTCCCAGTCAGATGAACACAACCCCAGGGATCGAGAGAATATATTTCTTTTTTCAGGAGGTGAAAATGTAATTTTAAGTTTCAGGAATTAATTTAATCGCCAGAAAAATATATGATCTGTTGATCTGGGGGTAACAGAGGTGCGTGAGTGTGTTTTCCGAGATTCCTGAGCAGAGCTTATCACCACGGCAGCCAGCGAGTGTCTTTGTCCAAAATGGCATACTATTCCATACATAGTGCACTACTTTTGACCAGGGCCCATTTGACTATATATAGTAAAAAATATGGTTTAGGGAATAGGGTGCCATTGAGGAAGCAGAGTGTGTTCCCGTCCTGTGCGTTTAGTGAGGCTGTTTGAGGTGGTAAGGCCTGCGGGGACAGACACCATCCAACAGATCTTATCTTCTACCATCGAAAGTATTGGGTTACGGACTTTTTTAATTTAGCACAGCAGAGAGAGAGAGACAGGTCCCTTCCACACTCACAATAAGGCAGAGAGAGAGAGAGGTCCTTTCCACACTCACAATAAGGCAGAGAGAGAGAGACAGGTCCCTTCCACACTCACAATAAGGCAGAGAGAGAGACAGGTCCTTTCCACACTCACAATAAGGCAGAGAGAGAGACAGGTCCCTTCCACACTCACAATGAGGCAGAGAGAGAGAGAGAGAGAGAGAGACAGGTCCTTTCCACATTCACAATAAGGCAGAGAGAGAGACAGGTCCCTTCCACACTCACAATAAGGCAGAGAGAGAGACAGGTCCCTTCCACACTCACAATGAGGCAGAGAGAGAGAGAGAGAGAGAGAGAGAGAGAGAGAGAGAGAGAGAGAGAGAGAGAGACAGGTCCCTTTCACGTTCACAATGAGGCAGAGAGAGAGACAGGTCCCTTCCACACTCACAATGAGGCAGAGAGAGAGAGAGAGAGAGAGAGAGAGACAGGTCCTTTCCACATTCACAATGAGGCAGAGAGAGAGACCGGTCCCTTCCACATTCACAATAAGGCAGAGAGAGAGAGAGAGAGAGAGAGGGAGAGAGAGGTCCTTTCCACATTCACAATGAGGCAGAGAGAGAAACAGGTCCCTTCCACACTCACAATAAGGCAGAGAGAGAGACAGGTCCCTTACACACTCACAATAAGGCAGAGAGAGAGAGACAGGTCCTTTCCACACTCACAATAAGGCAGAGAGAGAGACAGGTCCTTTCCACACTCACAATAAGGCAGAGAGAGAGAGACAGGTCCCTTACACACTCACAATAAGGCAGAGAGAGAGACAGGTCCCTTCCACACTCACAATAAGGCAGAGAGAGAGACAGGTCCCTTCCATACTCACAATGAGGCAGAGAGAGAGAGAGAGAGAGAGAGAGAGAGAGAGAGAGAGAGACAGGTCCTTTCCACATTCACAATAAGGCAGAGAGAGAGACAGGTCCCTTCCACACTCACAATAAGGCAGAGAGAGAGACAGGTCCCTTCTCCCGTCACAATGAGGCAGAGAGAGAGAGAGAGAGAGAGAGAGAGAGAGAGAGAGAGAGAGAGAGAGACAGGTCCCTTTCACGTTCACAATGAGGCAGAGAGAGAGACAGGTCCCTTCCACACTCACAATGAGGCAGAGAGAGAGAGAGAGAGAGAGAGAGAGACAGGTCCTTTCCACATTCACAATGAGGCAGAGAGAGAGACCGGTCCCTTCCACATTCACAATAAGGCAGAGAGAGAGAGAGAGAGAGAGGGAGAGAGAGGTCCTTTCCACATTCACAATGAGGCAGAGAGAGAGACTGGTCCCTTCCACACTCACAATAAGGCAGAGAGAGAGACAGGTCCCTTACACACTCACAATAAGGCAGAGAGAGAGAGACAGGTCCTTTCCACACTCACAATAAGGCAGAGAGAGAGACAGGTCCTTTCCACACTCACAATAAGGCAGAGAGAGAGAGACAGGTCCCTTACACACTCACAATAAGGCAGAGAGAGAGACAGGTCCCTTCCACACTCACAATAAGGCAGAGAGAGAGACAGGTCCCTTCCATACTCACAATGAGGCAGAGAGAGAGAGAGAGAGAGAGAGAGAGAGAGAGAGAGAGAGAGAGAGACAGGTCCTTTCCACATTCACAATAAGGCAGAGAGGGAGACAGGTCCCTTCCACACTCACAATAAGGCAGAGAGAGAGACAGGTCCCTTCCACACTCACAATGAGGCAGAGAGAGAGAGAGAGAGAGAGAGAGAGAGAGAGAGAGAGAGAGAGAGAGAGAGAGACAGGTCCCTTTCACGTTCACAATGAGGCAGAGAGAGAGACCGGTCCCTTCCACATTCACAATAAGGCAGAGAGAGAGAGAGAGAGAGAGGGAGAGAGAGGTCCTTTCCACATTCACAATGAGGCAGAGAGAGAGACAGGTCCCTTCCACACTCACAATAAGGCAGAGAGAGAGACAGGTCCCTTACACACTCACAATAAGGCAGAGAGAGAGAGACAGGTCCTTTCCACACTCACAATAAGGCAGAGAGAGACAGGTCCCTTCCACACTCACAATGAGGCAGAGAGAGAGAGAGACAGGTCCCTTCCACAATCACAATGAGGCAGAGAGAGAGAGAGAGACAGGTCCCTTCCACATTCACAATGAGGCAGAGAGAGAGAGAGACAGGTACCTTCCACACTCACAATGAGGCAGAGAGAGAGAGACAGGTCCCTTTCACGTTCACAATGAGGCAGAGAGAGAGACAGGTCCCTTCCACACTCACAATGAGGCAGAGAGAGAGAGAGACAGGTCCCTTCCACAATCACAATGAGGCAGAGAGAGAGAGAGACAGGTCCCTTCCACATTCACAATGAAGCAGAGAGAGAGAGAGACAGGTCCCTTCCACATCCACAATGAGGCAGAGAGAGAGACAGGTCCCTTTCACATTCACAATAAAGCGCAGAGAGAGACAGATGCCTTCCACACTCACAATAAGGCAGAGAGAGAGAGAGAGAGAGAGACAGGTCCCATCCACATTCACAATAAGGCAGAGAGAGAGAGAGAGAGACAGGTCCCTTC
>NW_027260810.1:87500-95000 GCF_045791955.1 Oncorhynchus clarkii lewisi
ACCTCAGCCATGCTCAAGGTCCTAAATATCATAACCAACATCGATAAAAGACACTACTGTGCGGCCATCTTCATCGACATGGCCAAGGCTTTCGACTCCGTCAATCACAGCATTCTTATCGGTTGACTCAATAGCCTTGGTTTCTCAAATGACTGCCTCGCCTGGTTTACCAACTACTTCTCAGATAGAGTTCAGTGTGTCAAATCGGAGGGTCTGTTGTCCGGGCCTCTGGCAGTCTCTATCGGGATGCCACAGGGTTCAATTCTCGGGCCGACTCTTTTCTCTGTATACATCAATGATGTCACTCTTGCTGCGGGTGATTCCCTGATCCACCTCTATGCAGACGACACCATTCTGTATACTTCCGGCCCTTCTTTGGACACTGTGTTAACAAACCTCCAAACGAGCTTCAATGCCATACAACACTCCTTCTGTGGCCTCCAACTGCTTTTAAATGATAGTATAACTAAATGCATGCTCTTCAACCGATCGCTGCCTGCACCCTCCCGCCCAACTAGCATCACTACTCTGGACGGTTCTGACTTAGAATATAATAACTATAAACACCTAGGTGTCTGGCTAGACTGTCATCTCTCCTTCCAGACTCACATTAAGCATCTCCAATCCTAAATTAAATCTAGAATCGGCTTCCTATTTCACAACAAAGCATCCTTCACTCATGCTGTCAAACATACCCTCGTAAAACTGACCATCCTACCGATCTTAGACTTCGGCAATGTAGTTTACAAAATAGCCTCCAATATCCTACTCAATAAATTGGATGCAGTCTATCACAGTGCCATCCGTTTTGTCACCAAAGCCCCATATACTACCGACCACTGCGACCTGCATGCTCTCGTTGGCTGGCCCTAGCTTCATACTCGTCGCCAAACCCACTGGCTCCAGGTCATCTGCAAGTCTATGCTAGTTAAAGCCACACCTTATCTCAGCTCACTGGTCACCATAGCAGCACCCACCCATAGCACGCGCTCCAGCAGGTATATTTCACTGGTCATCCCCAAAGCCAACACTTTCTTTGGCCGCCTTTCCTTCCAGTTCTCTGCTGCCAATGACTGGAACGAATGCAAAAATCACTGAAGCTGGAGTCTTAAATCTCCCTCTCTAACTTTAAGCATCAGCTGTCAGAGAAGCTTACCGATCACTGTACCTGGACACAGCCAATCTTTAAATAGCACACCCAACTACCTCATCCCCATATTATTACTTAGCCTCTTGCTCTTTTGCACTCCAGTATCTCAGCTTGCACATCATCATCTGCACATCTATCACTCCAGTGTTAAGGCTGAAATGTAATTATTCCGCCTCTATGTCCTGTTTATTGCCTTACCTCCCTACTATTCTACATTTGCACACACTGTACATAGATCTTTCTACGTTTCTTTTCTATTGTATTATTGATTGCATGTTTGTTTATTCCATGTGTAACTCTGTGTTGTTGTTTGTGTGGCACTGCTTTGCTTTATCTTGGCCAGGTCGCAGTTGTAAATGAGAACTTGTTCTCAACTGGCCTCCCTGGTTAAATAAAGGTGAAATAAAAAATGTAAAAATAAAAAAATCACTACATATTATTACCCACACCTGACAAACCTTTATTACCCGACACCTGGCAACCCTTTATTACCCACACCTGGCAACCCATTATTACCCACACCTGGCAACCCATTATTACCCACACCTGGCAACCCTTTATTACCCACACCTGGCAACCCATTATTACCCACACCTGGCAACCCTTTATTACCCACACCTGGCAACCCTTTATTACACACACCTGGCAACCCTTTATTACCCACACCTGGCAACCCTTTATTACCCACACCTGGCAACCCTTTATTACACACACCTGACAACCCTTTATTACCCACACCTGACAACCCTGTATTCCCCACACCTGGCAACCCTGTATTACCCAAACCTGGCAACCCTTTATTACCCACACCTGACAACCCTTTATTACACACACCTGACAACCCTTTATTACACACACCTGACAACCCTTTATTACACACACCTGGCAACCGTTTATTACACACACCTGCACCTGATCACTTCCCTGATTACTGCCCCTAAATACAACACTCCGTTGTCATTTCAGGTCAGGCGTTACTGTCTCTTTTTTATGTTCTGATATCCAGACGCTTCTCTTGTTTTGTATCATAACGTGTTCATGCATATTAAACTCTCCAACTGCAGCTGCTGCCTAACGCCCTGCGTCTCCATTACAGTCTATGTACTGTATATTATAACACAGTATATAATGTACTACTCTAGACCAGGGCCCATTAGTGACCCAGACTTAGTGTATAACCTATTAATAGGGCAACCTGCTCGTAAAAGAGCCAGATCTGTTTTTTGGAGGGTTTGCCGGGGATGTGATACACATGTAATACAATATCAGTTCAATTGTGACGCACCGTCGGAGGGCCCAGGAAGTTAAATCTGCATGAAATCGCTGTCTGGGCAGGACCGTAAATCAACTGGGGATGTTGTTTAATGTTCACATACAGTTTTATGGGGACTTTGAGGTGGGGGGGGTGTCCTGGACCAGACTGGTAAGGGCAGGGCTGTCCACTAGGGCTGTGTCCCAAATGGCACCATATTCCCGATCTAGTGCACTACTTCTGACCAGAGCCCCATGGCACCCTATTCCCGATCTAGTGCACTACTTCTGACCAGAGCCCTATGGCACCCTATTCCTGATCTAGTGCACTACTTCTGACCAGAGCCCTATGGAACCCTATTCCCGATCTAGTGCACTACTTCTGACCAGAGCCCTATGGCACCCTATTCCCGATCTAGTACACTACTTCTGACCAGAGCCCTATGGCACCCTATTCCCGATCTAGTACACTACTTCTGACCAGAGCCCTATGGCACCCTATTCCCGATCTAGTACACTACTTCTGACCAGAGCCCTATGGAACCCTATTCCCGATCTAGTGCACTACTTCTGACCAGAGCCCTATGGCACCCTATTCCCGATCTAGTACACTACTTCTGACCAGAGCCCTATGGCACCCTATTCCTGATCTAGTACACTACTTCTGACCAGAGCCCCATGGCACCCTATTCCCGATCTAGTGCACTACTTCTGACCAGAGCCCTATGGCACCCTATTCCTGATCTAGTGCACTACTTCTGACCAGAGCCCTATGGAACCCTATTCCTGATCTAGTACACTACTTCTGACCAGAGCCCTATGGCACCCTATTCCTGATCTAGTACACTACTTCTGACCAGAGCCCTATGGCACCCTATTCCTGATCTAGTACACTACTTCTGACCAGAGCCCCACAAGTGTGTCAAGAAGTTGATGTGTCAAGAAATATATATACATATATGTTTTATATTGATGTTAACGACTTTCAGTGTGGGACTGACTCGCTTGTAATATTGTAATGTTGTAATGTTGTAATATTGTAATGTTGTAATATTGTAATGTTGTAATGTTGTAATATTGTAATGTTGTAATGTTGTAATATTGTAATGGTGTAATATTGTAATATTGCAATGTTGTAACATTGTAATAGTGTAATAGTGTAATATAGTAATAGTAATATTGTAATATTGTAATATTGTAATGTTGTAATATTGTAATAGTAATATTTTAATGTTGTAATATTGTAATATTGTAATATTGTAATATTGTAATGTTGTAATGTTGTAATATTGTAATATTGTAATGTTGTAATATTGTAATATTGTAATAGTAATATTTTAATATTGTAATAGTAATATTGTAATGTTGTAATATTGTAATATTGTAATGTTGTAATATGGTAATAGTGTAATATTGTAATCTTGTAATGTTGTAATATTGTAATATTGTAATGTCGTAATATTGTAATATTGTAATAGTAATATTTTAATATTGTAATAGTAATATTGTAATGTTGTAATATTGTAATATTGTAATGTTGTAATATTGTAATAGTGTAATATTGTAATCTTGTAATGTTGTAATATTGTAATATTGTAATGTTGTAATATTGTAATTTTGTAATGTTGTAATATTGTAATATTGTAATAGTAAAATTTTAATATTGTAATATTGTAATAGTAATGTTGTAATATTGTAATGTTGTAATATCGTAATGTTGTAATATTGTAATGTTGTAATGTTGTAATGTTGTAACATTGTAATAGTGTAATAGTGTAATATAGTAATAGTAATATTGTAATATTGTAATGTTGTAATATAGTAATATTGTAATGTTGTAATATAGTAATATTGTAATATTGTAATGTTGTAATATCGTAATGTTGTAATATTGTAATGTTGTAATGTTGTAATGTTGTAACATTGTAATAGTGTAATAGTGTAATATAGTAATAGTAATATTGTAATATTGTAATGTTGTAATATAGTAATATTGTAATGTTGTAATATAGTAATATTGTAATATTGTAATATAGTAATATTGTAATATTGTAATATAGTAATATTGTAATATTTCAGGGTCCATTTGGGATGCAGACCGTGTCACCAGTGAAAACAGCCTCTGTCACTAATCCAGCCAGGACACAGCTAGAAACAGGATAATCTGTGGGTTTACACCAAATAACATCCCACACCACCCCTCTCATCACATAAATCATAAATCGACACAATGTCTGTCTCGATGGTGTCAAATACCTGCTACAGGCCATTTTATTTCTAGTTCTGAATATCTAGCAATGGTAATTTCACAGTTTCATAACTGGCACGGCTTAGTTTTATTCATGGCATTTAATTGGCGGATACACAAGCACATGTATCAACATTATAGGTTCAACGGTCAATGAAAAAATGCCAGAGTTGGTCTGTAGTTTCTTCATCGGCTTTGGTGACTGAGTCACTGAGCACCTTACATGGATTTGTATGCCTTTATTTCACATTAAACGACCTCTAACTGCCCTTTGTCCCACATGTGGTCGCTATCCCCTTCATGAAATCATTCCCCCTCGGTCGTATCAGTGAACAAGGAGACTTCATCCCCCTCAGTCGTAACAGTGAACAAGGAGACTTCATCCCCCTCGGTCGTATCAGTGAACAAGGAGACTTCATCCCCCTCAGTCGTAACAGTGAACAAGGAGACTTCATCCCCCTCAGTCGTAACAGTGAACAAGGAGACTTCATCCCCCTCAGTCGTATCAGTGAACAAGGAAGCTTCACCCCACTCAGTCGTAACAGTGAACAAGGAGACTTCATCCCCCTCAGTCGTAACAGTGAACAAGGAGACTTCATCCGCTTCAGTCGTAACAGTGAACAAGGAGACTTCATCCCCCTCAGTCGTAACAGTGAACAAGGAGACTTCATCCCCCTCAGTCGTAACAGTGAACAAGGAGACTTCATCCCCCTCAGTCGTAACAGTGAACAAGGAGACTTCATCCCCCTCAGTCGTAACAGTGAACAAGTAGACTTCATCCCCCTCAGTCGTAACAGTGAACAAGGAGACTTCATCCCCCTCAGTCGTAACAGTGAACAAGGAGACTTCATCCCCCTCAGTCGTATCAGTGAACAAGTAGACTTCATCCCCCTCAGTCGTAACAGTGAACAAGGAGACTTCATCCCCCTCAGTCGTAACAGTGAACAAGGAGACTTCATCCCCCTCAGTCGTAACAGTGAACAAGGAGACTTCATCCCCCCTCAGTCGTAACAGTGAACAAGGAGACTTCATCCCCCCTCAGTCGTATCAGTGAACAAGTAGACTTCATCCCCCTCAGTCGTAACAGTGAACAAGGAGACTTCATCCCCCTCAGTCGTATCAGTGAACAAGGAGACTTCATCCCCCTCAGTCGTAACAGTGAACAAGGAGACTTCATCCCCCCTCAGTCGTAACAGTGAACATAGACTTCTCACATGTTCAACCGAGACACATTAGTGGACTCTCTTATAATAGTCAATTAGACACATCTTATAATTCTAGCAGGTCGTAAATATATCCCCAAACTCTTCCCTCTTCTAGAGGAGGGTCTTTAAGGTCGTGGCCAAGCATTTACAATAACACCAGCTAGCTAGATAAGCAAAGAGAGCGTCTGGTCGGGAGGAGAGGAGTGGACGTCCTTCTGAAACATCTAACCGCCGTCAGCGGTCTAGGGAGTTGAGTTAGTTTAAATAACACATGAACAATATTTATGAGACTGATTTTATGAGGTGGTCAGAACTAAGACAGTCCAGCATGTAACACAAGCTGGACGGGACAGGGGAGAATGTACAGCTATCCCCCACTCCCTCCGATCAACTCCCTAAAAACCAAAGAGGAGGATTAAGCACGCATATCATTTTATTCAGAGATACACGTTCTCTTAAATATCAAAGTCAATAATGTTTTCAGATGGAGTCTGAGACTCTGTCTGAGTCTGAGACTCCATCTGAGTCTGACTCTGAGTCTCCGTTTGACTCTGAGTCTCCGTCTGAGTCTGACTCTGAGACTCCGTCTGAGTCTGAGTCTCCGTTTGACTCTGAGTCTCTGTCTGAATCTGACTCTGAGTCTCCGTTTGACTCTGACTCTGAGTCTCCGTTTTACTCTGAGACTCCGTTTGACTCTGAGTCTCCGTTTGACTCTGGGACTCCGTCTGACTCTGAGTTTGAGACTCCATCTGAGTCTGACTCTGAGTCTCCGTCTGAGTCTAAGACTCCGTTAGACTCTGAGTCTCCGTTTGACTCTGAGTCTCCGTCTGAGTCTGACTCTGAGACTCAGTTTGACTCTGAGTCTCCGTCTGAGTCTGACTCTGAGACTCCGTTTGACTCTGAGTCTTCGTTTGACTCTGAGTCTCCGTCTGAGTCTGACTCTGAGTCTCCGTTTGACTCTGAGTCTCCGTCTGAGTCTGACTCTGAGTGTCCGTCTGAGTCTGACTCTGAGTCTCCGTTTGACTCTGAGTCTCCGTCTGAGTCTGACTCTGAGTGTCCGTCTGAGTCTGACTCTGAGTCTCCGTTTGACTCTGAGTCTCCGTCTGAGTCTGACTCTGAGTGTCCGTCTGAGTCTGACTCTGAGTCTCCGTTTGACTCTGAGTCTCCGTCTGAGTCTGACTCTGATTCTCCGTCTGAGTCTGACTCTGAGTCTCCGTTTGACTCTGAGTCTCCGTCTGAGTCTGACTCTGAGTGTCCGTCTGAGTCTGACTCTGAGTCTCCGTTTGACTCTGAGTCTCCGTCTGAGTCTGACTCTGATTCTCCGTCTGAGTCTGACTCTGAGTCTCCGTTTGACTCTGAGTCTCCGTCTGAGTCTGACTCTGAGACTCAGTTTGACTCTGAGTCTCCGTCTGAGTCTGACTCTGAGACTCCGTTTGACTCTGAGTCTCCGTTTGACTCTGAGTCTCCGTCTGAGTCTGACTCTGATTCTCCGTCTGAGTCTGACTCTGAGTCTCCGTTTGACTCTGAGTCTCCGTCTGAGTCTGACTCTGTGTGTCCGTCTGAGTCTGACTCTGAGTCTCCGTCTGAGTCTGACTCTGAGACTCAGTTTGACTCTGAGTCTCCGTCTGAGTCTGACTCTGAGACTC
>NW_027260810.1:105000-124380 GCF_045791955.1 Oncorhynchus clarkii lewisi
TTAGTATTATTATTATTGTTATTATTATTATTATTATTATTATTATTGTTATTATTATTATCATCGTTATTATTATTGTTATTATTATTGTTATTATTATTATTATTGTTATTATTATTGTTATTATTATTGTTATTATTATTATTATTGATATTATTATTGTTATTATTATTATTATTGTTATTCTTATTGTTATTCTTATTATTATTGTTATTATTATTATTATTGATATTATTATTATTGTTATTATTATTGTTATTATTATTATTATTATTGATATTATTATTATTATTATTGTTATTATTATTATTGTTATTATTATTATTATTATTGTTATTATTATTATTATTATTATTATAGTGCTGTATTGAGAGCAAGAGGAACGTGTTTTTAGGTATGTTTTTAAAAACCAGTGAAACTGTGTGATGGACCAACGCTGTCGTCACATTTCTGTGGACTCTAAAAAACCGACGACTTCAATTTTTTAGCTATTTACATTACATGAATTTCAAACAAACACATAATTATCTGCTAAACCCGACATCATTCTATATGTGGTGGTGGAATTGTTGTTACTGTACATTTGTTCCTACAAGGAATTGTGGATAACTCTGGATCCGAACGCCAAAGCACACATGGAAATGCAATTATTTTCTTGACCATACCCTCTGTCAAATATAAATAGGCGTCTAGTCGACGAATCATAATTTAGTCCGAGGAGATTTTCAGGACACCGTTTCAATCACCATGAAAGAGGAAACTCCCGGGAGTAACAGTTCACAAATCCATTTTTATTAATTTAAACACAATCAAATAATAATGTCAAAAAAACATCTGTACACATCTTTTTTTATTTTTTGCAAACACAACAAACCTTTTGTGTTTCGAGGCCCATGTTATTAGTGAAAGTATTTCCAGTTTTGCATTTATAATTGCAACATAATAAAAATAAAAACAAGTATTTTGCTGTACGTATGAATTCTATAAAAACATTTTTTTCCGTTGTCTATCTACCTATCTGATACCTTAATCTAGCAGCAATATGTAGTCCCCCTGAAAGAGCTATGGGGGAGAAGTTGCTTTTAGAGAGAGAGAGAGAGAGACAGAGAGAGAGAGAGAGAGAGAGAGAAATCACAAATGTAGAGAGAGAGAGAGAGAGAGAAGTATGTCGTTTTGCTGCCGTTGCCAGGGGGAAAAGAGATCGGTCATCACCGCAACGACACCAGCATAGCAACAGTGAGCATGTGCAGAGGGAGTTGGGGAGGGGGGGGGGGGGGGACATAGAAACGGACCTAGAAGCAGTTCCTGTCTTAAGAAATTCACAGTTGATAGCACATGTATGTATGTTCTTAATAACCCCTTTGTCTTCGGGGGAAGTAGTGGCTTTTTCTTCTTCTTGTATCTCTCAGTTCGGTTATCACCTATCTATCCCACCACTTCAGTCCACAGTCCTATCAGTTATCACCTATCTATCCCACCACTTCAGTCCTATCATAACAAGACCTCAGTACAGTTGTCACCTATCTATCCCACCACTTCAGTCCTATCATAACAAGACCTCAGTACAGTTGTCACCTATCTATCCCACCACTTCAGTCCTATCATAACAAGACCTCAGTACAGTTGTCACCTATCTATCCCACCACTTCAGTCCACAGTCCTATCATAACAAGACCTCAGTACAGTTGTCACCTATCTATCCCACCACTTCAGTCCACAGTCCTATCATAACAAGAGCTCAGTTCGGTTATCAACTATCTATCCCACCACTTCAGTCCTATCATAACAAGACCTCAGTACAGTTGTCACCTATCTATCCCACCACTTCAGTCCACAGTCCTATCATAACAAGAGCTCAGTACGGTTATCACCTATCTATCCCACCACTTCAGTCCACAGTCCTATCATAACAAGACCTCAGTACAGTTGTCACCTATCTATCCCACCACTTCAGTCCACAGTCCTATCATAACAAGAGCTCAGTACGGTTATCACCTATCTATCCCACCACTTCAGTCCACAGTCCTATCATAACAAGAGCTCAGTTCGGTTATCACCTATCTATCCCACCACTTCAGTCCATAGTCCTATCATAACAAGAGCTCAGTACAGTTATCACCTATCTATCCCACCACTTCAGTCCATAGTCCTATCATAACAAGAGCTCAGTACGGTTATCACCTATCTATCCCACCACTTCAGTCCACAGTCCTATCATAACAAGACCTCGGTACAGTTATCACCTATCTATCCCACCACTTCAGTCCACAGTCCTATCATAACAAGAGCCCAGTACGGTTATCACCTATCTATCCCACCACTTCAGTCCACAGTCCTATCATAACAAGAGCCCAGTACGGTTATCACCTATCTATACCACCACTTCAGTCCACAGTCCTATCATAACAAGACCTCGGTACAGTTATCACCTATCTATCCCACCACTTCAGTCCATAGTCCTATCATAACAAGAGCTCGTTCGGTTATCACCTATCTATCCCACCACTTCAGTCCACAGTCCTATCATAACAAGACCTCAGTACAGCTATCATACAGTCCTATCATACAGTCCTATCATAACAAGCACTATCAGAAAAAAAGGGCTTCATATGAAATTCATTTTCAACTACAGAAATTCAAAAGGTGGGACACAAGAGGAACACGATCATTTTTTCAAAATTCTAAATAAAAACACTACTTCATACAAAAATGTACGCTGTACAATAGTT
This sequence comes from Oncorhynchus clarkii lewisi, assembly GCF_045791955.1. Lineage (NCBI taxonomy): Eukaryota > Metazoa > Chordata > Actinopteri > Salmoniformes > Salmonidae > Oncorhynchus > Oncorhynchus clarkii. The sequence goes on from NW_027260810.1 coordinate 107,730, forward strand.
TTCGTTATAGCGCTTGTAGAAAATATAATAAAACCTATTTAAAAGCTTGTTTTTTTTCTTTTTCATTCCTGAAAGCTGAACTTTTCCTAAATTCATTTAAATGGTACTCTATACGGCTCGGAGTCTGGGAACTGACCGAGGGGTAACATTTAAAAAATGAAAAACCTACCAACTCAGTCCAGATCAGACATCTCTATCCCAAGATGCAATGGTATTATCATGTCAATTACGTTAGCTTTAAAATACACACGGTTGGTTTGTGCTGCAAGCTAGTGAAATGCCCACACAACAAGTTCTGAACAACTTTTCCAAGTAAGTGAACATTAAAAAAATAAAATAAAAATAAAAATACCCCAATGAAACATGGATCCACACGGTGTTGGACCGGGATTAAATCCGATCGTGCTTGTAGACAATGCGGCTTTTTAAAGCCAATGCTACCTCATTCGTGAGATCGAATTCGAACAATCGCACGGCTGCAGATTGAATGCCAGGCCTTGATTCAGAGGGAAACCGCTGTGTTGAATTGTGACTGAAATCACACTATTTCATACTATACTGAGTGTAAATAGAGAAAGAGAGAGAGAGAGAGAGAGAGAGAGAGAGAGAGAGAGAGAGAGAGAGAGAGAGTACGAGGAAGAAACATCACTGACTGAACACAATGATCATTGACACTTGACATCCATGCTTTTGGTCTTGAACAAAAACAAGTTATATCACAAGATCTCATTTTCATCTACATGTTTGTTTGTTAGTTTTATTGGTTCAAGAACAACGTCAACACATCGTCACCATCATCGTTGCTGTGCTCGATCAGCCTTTTGACTTCAATGAAAACATCATCACCTTGGTACCGACAGCATTAAACGATTATTATATAGGAAGGGATCGTTCAGTCATTGCCATGTTGCACACATTAAAAATACCTTCCTCTGTACACGATTGTCTCGGGAATCATTGTACATTAAGTTTGTTAATTATTTTTTAAATGATTAGAAAATCCCTTTTTTGTTTTGTTTATTTTAGTTCTTCCATAAACATCATCGTCTGTCTTCCTCCTCGTTCGTCTTGGTGTGGTATAGTGTGGATGGTCTTCGTCTTGGTGTGGTATAGTGTGGATGGTCTTCCTCCTCGTTCGTCTTGGTGTGGTATAGTGTGGATGGTCTTCGTCTTGGTGTGGTATAGTGTGGATGGTCTTCCTCCTCGTTCGTCTTGGTGTGGTATGGTGTGGATGGTCTTCGTCTTGGTGTGGTATACTGTGGATGGTCTTCCTCCTCGTTCGTCTTGGTGTGGTATAGTGTGGATGGTCTTTGTCTTGGTGTGGTATAGTGTGGATGGTCTTCGTCTTGGTGTGGTATAGTGTGGATGGTCTTCCTCCTCCTTCGTCTTGGTGTGGTATAGTGTGGATGGTCTTCCTCCCCATTCGTCTTGGTGTGGTATAGTGTGGATGGTCTTCCTCCTCGTTCGTCTTGGTGTGGTATAGTGTGGATGGTCTTCGTCTTGGTGTGGTATATTGTGGATGGTCTTCCTCCTCGTTCGTCTTGGTGTGGTATAGTGTGGATGGTCTTCCTCCCCATTCGTCTTGGTGTGGTATAGTGTGGATGGTCTTCCTCCTCGTTCATCTTGGTGTGGTATAGTGTGGATGGTCTTCCTCCTCGTTCATCTTGGTGTGGTATAGTGTGGATGGTCTTCCTCCTCGTTCGTCTTGGTGTGGTATAGTGTGGATGGTCTTCCTCCTCGTTCGTCTTGGTGTGGTATAGTGTGGATGGTCTTCCTCCTCGTTCGTCTTGGTCTGGTATAGTGTGGATGGTCTTCCTCCTCGTTCATCTTGGTGTGGTATAGTGTGGATGGTTTTCATCTTGGTGTGGTATAGTGTGGATAGGTTGGTAGTAAAGTACTTTGTAAGGTGTAAAACGTATTTTCATGGAGGTACCTTCCTTTAGTGACAGTGCCACTCACAACGTCTCAGTTCATAAATAATAAGAAGCACAGGACTCTCAGGCTGAGGCCAAGCCAGACAGGACTCCCAGGTTGAGGCCAAGCCAGACAGGACTCTCAGGCTGAGGCCAAGCCAGACAGGACTCCCAGGCTGAGGCCAAGCCAGACAGGACTCCCAGAATGAGGCCAAGACAGACAAGTTAGAACAACAAGGGCCCCTCTGTCTCTATATACCATGGAGAGAGAGAGAGAGAGAGAGAGAGAGAGAGAGAGAGAGAGAGAGAGAGAGAGAGAGAGAGAGAATGAAAGCGTGATACAGAAAAAGAGAGAGACTAAGAAAGAATGAGAGATTTCGATGGAGAGAGTTTGTCATCGCCCTCAGTCGGGGGGTTTGGTGCGACTTGTAGTGTAGCTGAGCTCGGTGACCCGGTCAGTCCAGGCAACTCCAGGCTTCAGCGTTAGTCGTTAGTGTCAGACTCCCGGCCAGGAGGGAGGGCGGCACAGACAGACAGATAGACGGGGCCATATAACACTTTGACGGCTTCAGAAAGCCGCAGCCAGTTCACAGTAACCACAGCAAGCAGCTGTACCGCCGTAAATTATTCTAACTCTTCTCCACTACATCAGAACGAAAAAAAATAAAACAGTTCATTATTAAGACGAATTGTGGCCATATGTCAACACGGTGTCAACCCGGTGTCAACATGGTGTCAACCCGGTGTCAACCCGGTGTCAACACGGTGTCAACACGGTGTCAACCCGGTGTCAACATGGTGTCAACACGGTGTCAACACAGTGTCACTGCTCAGTTTCTCTTTTCATTAAGCTTATTTTCTTTCTCTCTAGTGGTAGGTTGGGGAGGACACGCCAGGAGAGAGGAAGAGGAGGACACGCCAGGAGAGAGGAAGAGGAGGACACGCCAGGAGAGAGGAAGAGGAGGACATGACAGGAGAGAGGAAGAGGAGGACACGACAGGAGAGAGGAAGAGGAGGACATGCCAGGAGAGAGGAAGAGGAGGACACGCCAGGAGAGAGGAAGAGGAGGACACGCCAGGAGAGAGGAAGAGGAGGACACGTCAGGAGAGAGGAAGAGGAGGACACGCCAGGAGAGAGGAAGAGGAGGACACGCCAGGAGAGAGGAAGAGGAGGACATGATAGGAGAGAGGAAGAGGAGGACACGCCAGGAGAGAGGAAGAGGAGGACACGCCAGGAGAGAGGAAGAGGAGGACACGCCAAGAGAGAGGAAGAGGAGGACACGCCAGGAGAGAGGAAGAGGAGGACATGACAGGAGAGAGGAAGAGGAGGACACGCCAGGAGAGAGGAAGAGGAGGACAAGACAGGAGAGAGGAAGAGGAGGACACGCCAGTAGAGAGGAAGAGGAGGACACGCCAGGAGAGAGGAAGAGGAGGACACGCCAGGAGAGAGGAAGAGGAGGACACGCCAGGAGAGAGGAAGAGGAGGACACGCCAGGAGAGAGGAAGAGAAGGACAGGACAGGAGAGAGGAAGAGGAGGACACGCCAGGAGAGAGGAAGAGGAGGACATGACAGGAGAGAAGAAGAGGAGGACACGCCAGGAGAGAGGAAGAGGAGGACACGCCAAGAGAGAGGAAGAGGAGGACACGCCAGGAGAGAGGAAGAGGAGGACACGCCAGGAGAGAGGAAGAGGAGGACACGACAGGAGAGAGGAAGAGGAGGACATGCCAGGAGAGAGGAAGAGGAGGACACGCCAGGAGAGAGGAAGAGGAGGACACGCCAGGAGAGAGGAAGAGGAGGACACGACAGGAGAGAGGAAGAGGAAGACACGCCAGGAGAGAGGAAGAGGAGGACACGCCAGGAAAGAGGAAAAGGAGGACACGCCAGGAGAGAGGAAGAGGAGGACACGCCAGGAGAGAGGAAGAGGAGGACACGCCAGGAGAGAGGAAGAGGAGGACACGCCAGGAGAGAGGAAGAGGAGGACTTGCCAGGAGAGAGGAAGAGGAGGACATGACAGGAGAGAGGAAGAGGAGGACACGCCAGGAGAGAGGAAGAGGAGGACATGACAGGAGGGAGGAAGAGGAGGACACGCCAGGAGAGAGGAAGAGGAGGACATGACAGGAGGGAGGAAGAGGAGGACACGCGGAAGGCAAGCAGGCGTCATAGGGGGCCTATTCTGGGCTGGAGGGGGTCACTAGGTGGGACTGAAGTGGCGCTGGTGAAAGTTGAAAGGTTGCAGTGTGAAGTGGAGAAGTAGGGCCTGATAGAGTGGTTAAGATATGTGGAGGGCTTGGGTCAGGTAAGTATAGAGGCATTTTGAGGCCGGTAGGGCCCAGGTGGTATCTGTGTAAGATAGGTAGGTGGTAGGTTGTAGCTGTGTAGAGTAGGTAGGTTGTAGCTGTGTAGGGTAGGTAGGTGGTAGTTGTGTAGAGCAGGTAGGTGGTAGCTGTGTAGAGCAGGTAGGTGGTAGTTGTGTAGGGTAGGTAGGTGGTAGCTGTGTAGGGTAGGTAGGTGGTAGTTGTGCAGGGTAGGTAGGTGGTAGCTGTGTGGAGCAGGTAGGTGGTAGTTGTGTAAAGCAGGTAGGTGGTAGCTGTGTAGAGCAGGTAGGTGGTAGCTGTGTAGAGCAGGTAGGTGGTAGTTGTGTAGGGTAGGTAGGTGGTAGCTGTGTAGGGTAGGTAGGTGGTAGTTGTGTAGGGTAGGTAGGTGGTAGCTGTGTAGGGACCGGTAGGGGCCAGTAGTTGTAGGGGCTGGTAGGGGCCAGTAGTTTGATGTAGGGGTAGATAGGGGCCAGCAGGTTGATGTAGTGGCCGGTAGAGGCCAGCGGGTATGTAGGGGCCAGTAGGTTGATGTAGAGACCGGTAGGGGCCAGTAGGTTGATGTAGAGACCGGTAGGGGCCAGCAGGTTGATGTAGAGACCGGTAGGGGCCAGCAGGTTGATGTAGAGACCGGTAGGGGCCAGCAGGTTGATGTAGGGTCCGGTAGGGGCCAGCAGGTTGACGTAGGGGTCGGTAGGTTGATGTAGGGGCCAGTAGGTTGATGTAGAGACCAGTAGAGGCCAGCAGGTTTATGTAGAGACCGGTAGGGGCCAGCAGGTTGATGTAGAGACCGGTAGGGGCCAGCAGGTTGATGTATGGGTCGGTAGGTTGATGTAGGGGCCAGTAGGTTGATGAAGAGACCGGTAGGGGCCAGCAGGTTGTTGTAAGGACCGGTAGGGGCCAGCAGGTTGATGTAGGGACCGGTAGGGGACAGCAGGTTGATGTAGGGACCAGTAGGTTGATGTAGCGACCGGTAGGTGCCAGCAGGTTGATGTAGAGACCGGTAGGGGCCAGTAGGTTGATGTAGAGACCGGTAGGGGCCAGCAGGTTGATGTAGAGACCGGTAGGGGCCAGTAGGTTGATGTAGAGACCGGTAGGGGCCAGTAGGTTGATGTAGGGGCCAGTAGGTTGATGTAGAGGCCAGTAGATTGATGTAGGGACTGGTAGGGGCCAGCAGGTTGATGTAGAGACCGGTAGGGGCCAGCAGGTTGATGTAGAGACCGGTAGGGGCCAGTAGGTTGATGTAGGGGCCAGTAGATTGATGTAGGGACTGGTAGGGGCCAGCAGGTTGATGTAGAGACCGGTAGGGGCCAGTAGGTTCATGTAGAAACTGGTAGGGGCCAGCAGGTTTATGTAGGGACTGGTAGGGGCCAGCAGGTTGATGTAGAGACCGTTAGGGGCCAGTAGGTTGATGTAGGGGCCAGTAGGTTGATGTAGAGACTGGTAGGGACCAGTAGGTTGATGTAGAGACCAGTAGGGGCCAGCAGGTTGATGTAGGGACCGGTAGGGGCCAGTAGGTTGATGTAGGGCCCAGTAGGTTGATGTAGGGGCCAGTAGGTTGATGTAGAGACCGGTAGGGGCCAGCAGGTTGACGTTGGGGCCAGTAGGTTGATGTAGAGACCAGTAGGGGCCTGCAGGTTGATGTAGAGACCAGTAGAGGCCAGCAGGTTGATGTAGGGACCGGTAGGGGCCAGTAGGTTGATATAGGGGCAAAGAGGTTTATGTAGGGGCCAGTAGGTTGATGTAGAGACCGGTAGGGGCCAGCAGGTTGATGTAGGGGCCAGTAGGTTGATGTAGGGGCCGGTAGGGGCCAGCAGGTTGATGTAGGGGACAGCAGGTTGATGTAGAGACCGGTAGGGGCCAGTAGGTGTAGTGGCCGGTAGGGGCCAGTTTCGGGGCTGGGCGGTGTAGTGCCAGGCCGTAGCTACAAGTACTCTAGGTCCAGAGCATGGTGGAGGGCCATGAGGTCAGAGTGGCTGGAGATTCTCCAGAACGGCATGTTGTGCTGCGGAGGGGAAACAGGACTGTTACAAGAGGTATCTCAAACATTTTAGCTGTTCAGGAAATTGTAAAAAACGTCCATATTTTACTATTAAGGAACACTCAATCACAAGAAGGATATTTGAATACATTTTCTTGGTGCTAGAGACATGACATGTTACAGAAAAGCAGGGGAGAGGAAACAAGACTAACAATAGTTGACCAAGATCCACTCTCCTGGCAATAACACAGTCATGATGGTACTAAATCTATTGATGATACTACTGGTACTATAACTAATGATGGTACTACTGGTACTATAACTAATGATGGTACTACAGGTACTAAATCTATTGATGGTACTACTGGTACTACAACTAATGATGGTACTACTGGTACTATATCTAATGATGGTACTACTGGTACTATATCTAATAATGGTACTATATCTAATATTAGTACTACTGGTACTATAACTAATGATGGTACTACTGGTACTATATCTAATGATGGTGCTACTGGTACTATATCTAATGATGGTACTATATCTAATGATGGTACTATATCTAATGATGGTACTACTGGTACTATATCTAATGATGGTACTACTGGTACTATATCTAATAATGGTACTATATCTAATGATGGTACTACTGGTACTATAACTAATGATGGTACTACTGGTACTATAACTAATGATGGTACTACTGGTACTACATCTAATGATGGTACTATAACTAATGATGGTACTACTGGTACTATATCTAGTGATTGTACTACATCTAATGATGGTACTATATCTTATGATGGTTCTACTGGTGCTATATCTAATGATGGTAATATATCTAATAATGCTACTACTGGTAATATATCTAATAATGGTACTATATCTAATGATGGTAATCTAACTAGTGATGGTACTATATCTAATGATGGTACTACTGGTACTATAACTAATGATGGTACTATATCTAATGATGGTACTGTAACTAATGATGGTACTATACCTAATGATGGTACTATATCTAATGATGGTACTATATCTAATGATGGTACTATATCTAATGATGGTACTATATCTAAATGGTACTATATCTAATGATGGTACTATATCTAATGATGGTACTATAACTAATGATGGTACTATATCTAATGATGGTACTATAACTAATGATGGTACTATATTTAATGATGGTACTATATCTTATGATGGTACTACTGGTACTATAACTAATGATGGTACTATATCTAATGATGGTACTGTAACTAATGATGGTACTATACCTAATGACGGTACTATATCTAATGATGGTACTATATCTAATGATGGTAATATATCTAATGATGTTACTACTGGTACTATATCTAATGATGGTACTACTGGTACTATATCTAATGATGGTACTATATCTACTGATGGTACTATAACTAATGATGGTACTATATCTAATGATGGTACTATATCTAATGATGGTACTATATCTAATGATGTTACTACTGGTACTATATCTAATGATGGTACTATATCTAATGATGGTACTATATCTAATGATGGTACTATATCTACTGATGGTACTATAACTAATGATGGTACTATATCTAATGATGGTACTATATCTAATGATGGTACTATATCTAATGATGTTACTACTGGTACTATATCTAATGATGGTACTATATCTAATGATGGTACTATATCTAATGATGGTACTATATCTAATGATGGTACTATACCTAATGATGGCACTATTTCTAATGATGGTAGGACTGGTACTATGTCTAATGATGGTACTACTGGACCTATATCTAATGATGGTACTACATCTAATGATGGTACTATATCTAATGATGGTACTGTAACTAATGATGGTATTATACCCAATGATGGCACTATTTCTAATGATGGTACGACTGGACCTATATCTAATGATAGTACTACATCTAATAATGGAACTACTGGTACTATATCTAATGATTGTACTACATCTAATAATGGTACTACTGGTACTATATCTAATGATGGTAATACATCGAATAATGGTACTACTGGTACTATAACTAATGATGGTACTATATCTAGTGATGGTACTATAACTAATGATGGTACTATATCTAATGATGGTAATATATCTAATAATGCTACTACTGGTACTATATCTAATGATGGTACTATATCTAGTGATGGTACTATATCTAATGATGGTACTCTAACTAATGATGGTACTATATCTAGTGATGGTACTATATCTAATGATGGTACTCTAACTAATGATGGTAATATATCTAATTATGGTACTATATCTAATGATGGTACTATATCTAATGATGGTAATATAACTAATGATGGTAATATAACTAATGATGGTACTATATCTAATGATGGTAATATAACTAATGATGGTAATATATCTAATGATGGTACTATATCTAATGATGGTACTATATCTAATGATGGTACTATATCTAATGATGGTAATATAACTAATGATGGTACTATATCTAATGATGGTACTACTGGTACTATATCTAATGATGGTACTAAAACGAATGAAGTTATTGTAACTAACGATGGTACTATATCTAATGATGGTACTATAACTAATGATGGTACTACTGGTACTTTATCTAATGATGGTACTACTGGTACTATATCTAATGATGGTACTACTGGTACTATATCTAATGATGGTACTATATCTAATGATGGTACTACTGGTACTATATCTAATGATGGTACTACTGGTACTATATCTAATGATGGTACTATATCTAATGATGGTACTGCTGGTACTATATCTAATGATGGCACTATATCTAATGATGGTACTACTGGTACTATATCTAATGATGGTACTACTGGTACTATATCTAATGATGGTACTATATCTAATGATGGTACTATAACTAATGATGGAACTATATCTAATGATGGTACTATATCTAATGATGGTACTATATCTAATGATGGTACTACTGGTACAATAACTAATGATGGCACTACTGGTACTGTATCTAATGATGGTACTATATCTAATGATGGTACTACTATATCTAATGATGGTACTATATATAATGATGGTACTATATCTAATGATGGTACTATATCTAATGATGTTACTACTGGTACTATATCTAATGATGGTACTATATCTAATGATGGTACTATATCTAATGATGGTGCTATTGGTACTATATCTAATGATGGTACTATATCTAATGATGGTACTATATGTAATGATGGTACTATATCTAATGATGGTACTACTGGTATTATATCTAATGATGGTACTATATCTAATGATGGTACTATAACTAATGATGGTACTACTGGTACTATACCTAATGATGGTACTACTGGTACTATATCTAATGATGGTACTATATCTAATGATGGTACTACTGGTACTATACCTAATGATGGTACTACTGGTACTATATCTAATGATGGTACTATATCTAATGATGGTACTATATCTAATGATGGTACAATAACTAATGATGGTGCTATTGGTATTATATCTAATGATGGTACTATATCTAATGATGATACTACTGGTACTGTATCTAATGATGGTACTATATCTAATGATGATACTACTGGTACTGTATCTAATGATGGTACAATATCTAAAAATGGTACTATATCTAATAATGGTAGTACTGGTACAATATTTAATGATGGTACTATATCTAATGATGGTACTACTGGTACTATACCTAATGATGGTACTACTGGTACTATATCTAAATGATGGTACTATATCTAATGATGGTACTATATCTAATGATGGTACTATATCTAATGATGGTACTATATCTAATGATGGTACTATATCTAATGATGGTACTACAGGTACTATATCTAATGATGGTACTACTGGTACTATAACTACTGATGGTACTACTGGTACTATATCTAATGATGGTACTACTGGTACTATATCTAATGATGGTACTACTGGTACTATATCTAATGATGGTACTATTGGTACTATATCTAATGATGGTACTATTGGTACTATATCTAATGATGGTACTATATCTAATGATGGTACTATTGGTACTATATCTAATGATGGTACTATATCTAATGATGGTACTATAATTAATGATGGTACTATATCTACTATATCTAATGATGGTACTATAACTAATGATTGTACTATATCTAATGATGGTACTATATCTAATGATGGTACTCTGCTTCACACTAACAAAACAAAATTCAATGGCAGTTAATGTTCTTTGAACTAAATAAAATATAAATAAAAACACCTAATGCTGAATTTGACTGCTATAGAGAGACAGCCCAGCTAATCAGACATTGTTCCCATGCAAGTAGCAGAGAGGGAGAAACATGAGTCGGAGAGAATGAAAGGGTCTTGTCAGGTAGAGTCCTCGACCTCCCTCCCTCCCTCCCTCCCTCCCTCCCTCCCTCCCTCCCTCCCTCCCTCCCTCCTGTGGTCCATTACCTCTGTCTTATCAAAGCTTTCTCTCAAAGTTCTCTCTCTCCCAGGCGTATGTTCCACTTAGAAGGCCCCTCCCTCCCTCCCTCCCTCCCTCCCTCCCTCCCTCCCTCCCTCAGAGTTCCCTCCCTCCCTCCCCCTCTCAGAGTTCTCTCTCTCCCAGGCGTATGTTCCACTTAGAAGGCCCCTCCCTCCCTCCCTCCCTCCCTCCCTCCCTCCCTCCCTCCCTCCCTCCCTCCCTCCCTCCCTCCCTCCCTCCCTCCCTCCCTCCCCCTCTCAGAGTTCTCTCTCTCCCAGGCGTATGTTCCACTTAGAAGGCCCCTCCCTCCCTCCCTCCCTCCCTCCCTCCCTCCCCCTCTCAGAGTTCTCTTTCTCCCAGGCGTATGTTCCACTTAGAAGGTCCCTCCCTCCCTCCCCCTCTCAGAGTTCTCTCTCTCCCAGGCGTATGTTCCACTTAGAAGGCCCCTCCCTCCCTCCCTCCCTCCCTCCCTCCCCCTCTCAGAGTTCTCTCTCTCCCAGGCGTATGTTCCACTTAGAAGGCCCCTCCCTCCCTCCCTCCCTCCCTCCCTCCCTCCCTCCCTCCCTCCCTCCCTATCTCCCTCCCTCCCTCCCTCCCTCCCCCTCACAGAGTTCTCTCTCTCCCAGGCGTATGTTCCACTTAGAAGGCCCCTCCCTCCCTCCCTCCCTCCCTCCCTCCCCCTCTCAGAGTTCTCTCTCTCCCAGGCGTATGTTCCACTTAGAAGGCTTCCAGTGACCCTTAAAAAGCTCTTTGCTTTTTGTTTTGTAAATTGTCTTTGCTTTTAAGTTTAAAGGCTGGAGATGGTATCTTCCTCTCTGTCTCTCTCAATTTTCAATTCAATTGAAGGGCTTTATTGGCATGGGAAAACGTACAGTATGTTAACATTGCCAAATCAAATGAAGTAGATAGATAATAAATAAACAAAAGGCAAACGAACAATAAAAATGTACAGTAAATATTACACACACAAAAGTTCCAAAAGAATAAAGACATTTCAAATGTCATATGATGTGCAAATAGTTAAAGTACAAACGTGGAAGTAAATATAAATAAAAATGGGTTGTATTTACATTTAAAATGGTGTGTGTTCTTCACTGGTTGCCCTTTTCTCGTGGCAACAGATCACAAGTCTTGCTGCTGTGACGGCACACTGTGGAATTTCACCCAGTAGATATGGGACTTTATCAAAATTGGGATTTGTTTTCAATTTTTTTGTGGATCTGTGTAACCTGAGGGAAATATGTGTCTCTAATATGGTCATACATTTGGGAGGAGGTTATGAAGTGCAGCTCAGTTTCCACCTAATTTTGATGGCAGTGTGCACACAGCCTGTCTTCTCTTGAGAGCCAGGTCTGCCTACGGCCTTTCTCAATAGCAAGGCTATGCTCACTGAGTCTGTACATAGTCAAAGCTTTCCTTAAGTTTAGGTCAGATACAGTGGTCAGTGTGTACTCTGCCAAATAGCATTCTAGTTTGCTCTGTTTTTTTGTTAATTCTTTCCAATGTATCTTTTAGTTTTCTCATGATTTGTTTTGGTCTAATTGTGCTGCTGTCCTGGGGCTCTGTAGGGTGTGTTTGTGTTTGTGAACAGAGCCCCAGGACCAGCTTTGCTTAGGGGACTCTTCTCCAGGTTCATCTCTCTGTAGGTGATGGATTTGTTATGGAATCACTTCCATTCAGGTGGTTGTAGAATTAGCGGGTATCGGCCTAATTCTGCTCTGCATGCATTATTTGGTGTTTTACGTTGTACACAGAGGATATTTTTGCAGAATTCTGCATGCAGAGTCTCAATATGGAGTTTGTCCCATTTTGTGAATTCTTGGTTGGTGAGCGGACCCCAGACCTCACAACCATAAAGGGCAATGGGTTCTATGACTGATTCAAGTATTTTTAGCCAGATCCTAATTGGTATGTTGAATTTTATGTTCCTTTGATGGCATAGAAGGCCCTTCTTTACCCTGCAGTAGTTTATATGTCAGGTGTCAGTCTGTTATATCTGCAGTATTTCTCCTGTCTTGTCCAGTGTCCTGTGTGAATTAAATTGCTCTGTCTAATTCGCTCTCTCTCTTTCTTTCTCTCTCTCTTTCTATCGGAGGACCTAAGCCCTAGGACCATGCCTCAGGACTACCTGGCCTGAGGACTGCTGTCCCCAGTCCACCTGGCTGTGCTGGCTCCAGTTTCAACTGTTCTGCCTGCGGCGATGGAACCCTGACCTGTTCACCGGACGTGCTACCTGTCCCAGACCTGCTGTTTTCAACTCTCTAGAGACAGCAGGAGCGGTAGAGATACTCTGAATGATCGGATATGAAAAGCCAACTGACATTTACTCCTGAGGTGCTGACCTGTTGCACCCTCAACAACCACTGTGATTATTATTATTTGACCCTGCTGGTCATCTATGAACGTTTTAACATCTTGGCCATGTTCTGTTATAATCTCCACCCGGCACAGCCAGAAGAGGACTGCCCACCACTCAGAGCCTGGTTCCTCTCTAGGTTTCTTCCTAGGTTTTGGCCTTTCTAGGGAGTTTTTCCTAGCCACCGTGCTTCTACACCTGCATTGCTTGCTGTTTGGGGTTTTAGGCTGGGTTTCTGTACAGCATTTTGAGATATCAGCTCAAAATATTCTTGCCTTGTCTCTCAGATCGTTAACAGCTTTGTGGATGTTATCTGTGGTGCTGATGTTCAGGCCAAGGTATGTATAGTTTTTTGTGTGCTTGAGGGCAATGGTGTCTAGATGGAATTTGTATTTGTGGTCCTGACAACTGGACCTTTTTTGGAAAAACATTATTTTGGTCTTACTGAGATTTACCGTCAGGGCCGAGGTCTGACAGAATCTGTACAGAAGATCTAGGTGCTGCTGTGGGCCCTACTTGGTTGGGGACAGAAGCACCAGATCATCAGTAAACAGTAGACATTTGACTTCAGATTCTAGTAGGGTGAGGCCGGGTGCTGCAGACTGTTCTAGTGCCCTCGCCAATACATTGATATATATGTTGAAGAGGGTGGGGCTTAAGCTGCATCTGTGTCTCACCCCACGACCCCATGGAAAGAAATGTGCGTGTTTTTTGCCAATTTTAACCGCACTCTTGTTGTTTGTGTACATGGATTTGAAAGAAGCACAGTGATGCCGAAACATTGGTGATTTACCCAATAAATTACTGGGAGTTTATATTTGGAGTGTGGGACTCTCTTCATCTTTAGGGCTCTCACTTCCCGTCTCTCCCTCCCTCCCTCCCTACCTCCCTCCCTCCCTCCCTCCCTCCCTCCCTCTCTCTCTCTCTCTCTCTGGACACACCACTTTCCATCAATTTGTATTGATCCTCATGCCAAATGGAGACAAACATTTTTTTTAAATCAACAAAGCATGAGAAGACTTTTGTTTTGTTTTGTTTGTCTGCAGGGTGAATACGTGGTCTGTCGTACGGTAATTTGGTAAAAAGTCCATTGACATTTGCTCAGTACATTGTTTTCACTGAGGAAATGTACGAGTCTGCTGTTAATGATAATGCAGAGGATTTTCCCAAGGATTCTGTTGACGCGGTTATTGGGGTCAAATTTGTCTCCACTTTTGTGGATTGGGGTGGTTAGTCATTGGTTACAAATATTGGGGAAAATGCCAGACTTATATATTTTTTATATATTTGGTTTATATTTTATAATTTCATCGACACCACAAGAGAGCAAGAGAGAGAGGTAGAGGTAGAGAGAGCGAGAGAGGAGAGAGAGAGGGAGAGAGATGTAGAGGTAGAGAGAGACAGAGAGAGGTAGAGGTAGAGAGAGCGAGAGAGAAGGAGAGAGAGAGAGGGAGAGAGAGGTAGAGGTAGAGAGAGAGACAGAGAGAGGTAGAGGTAGAGAGAGCGAGAGAGAGAGAAGAGAGAGAGAGAGGGAGAGAGAGGTAGAGGTAGAGAGAGACAGAAAGAGGTAGAGGTAGACAGAGCGAGAGAGAAGGAGAGAGAGAGAGGGAGAGAGAGGTAGAGGTAGAGGTATAGAGACGGAGAGAGGGAGTCTAACAACCTGATTATTGTGATCTAGCTGCGTTGTGAAGTGCATCAAAAGCTTTTCACCCAGCAGCCTTTCTTGTTCTCTCTAACAGGGTTGTCATTGCAGTAAATATCCTAATCTCATCAACAAAGATTTAAGCTGTGTGAATGCATGTTCTATTTCTGCTGTAAACCTGAAAGGATTTGTCTAGCGTTACGCTGCTTAGGGCCATGGGTAAGAATATTTTCCTCACCTGTACACACTGTCTATTTCTCTCCCTCTACTTTCTCTCTCCTTCTATCTCTTTTCCCCTGCTCTCTCTCTCTCTCTCGTTCTCTCGTTATATCTCTATCCCTATCTCTCTCTCTCATTTTCTCTCTCCCTATCTATCTCCCTCTCTCTCTCCCTCTCTTTCTCTCTTTCTCTCTCCCTCTCTTTCTCTCTCCCTCTCTCTCTCTCCCTAAATCTATCTCCCCCTGCTCTTTCTCTCTATATATATATCTCTCTCCCCCTGCTCTCTCTCTGTCTCTTACTCTCGTTCTCTCTCTCTCGTTATCTCTCTCTCGTTCACTCAATCCCTCTCTCTCTCCCTCTCTTTCTCTCTTTCTCCCTCTCTCTCTCTCTCTCCCCCCCTTTCTCTCTCTCGCTCTCCCTCTCTCTCTCTCTCCCCCCTCTCTCTCTATCTCTCTGTCTCTCTCTCTCTCTCTCTCTCTCTCTCTCTCTCTCTCTCTCTCTCTCTCTCTCTCTCTCTCTGAACCTGAGACTGAGAGATGGAGGAGGAGTGGAGCTGATTTCTCCTGTTGTTCAACAGTCAATAAGATGACAAATGGGTGAAATTAAAGGGGGTGTTAAGTTTCTGCTCCTTCAGTTAGAAAGAATGGGAAGTAAGACCCATTCACAGCCACCAAAAGACCCATTCACGGCCACCCTAAGACCCATTCACGGCCACCCTAAGACCCATTCACAGCCACCCTAAGACCCATTCACGGCCACCCTAAGAACCATTCACAGCCACCCTAAGACCCATTCACGGCCACCCTAAGACCCATTCACGGCCACCCTAAGACCCATTCACGGCCACCCTAAGACCCATTCACGGCCACCCTAAGACCCATTCACGGCCACCCTAAGACCCATTCAAGGCCACCCTAAGACCCATTCAAGGCCACCCTAAGACCCATTCAAGGCCACCCTAAGACCCATTCAAGGCCACCCTAAGAACCATTCACGGCTACCCTAAGACCCATTCACAGCCACCCTAAGACCCATTCACGGCCACCCTAAGACCCATTCACGGCCACCCTAAGACCCATTCACGGCCACCCTAAGACCCATTCACGGCCACCCTAAGACCCATTCACGGCCACCCTAAGACCCATTCACGGCCACCCTAAGACCCATTCACGGCCACCCTAAGACCCATTCACGGCCACCCTAAGACCCATTCACGGCCACCCTAAGACCCATTCACAGCCACCCTAAGACCCATTCACGGCCACCCTAAGAACCATTCAAGGCCACCCTAAGACCCATTCAAGGCCACCCTAAGAACCATTCACGGCTACCCTAAGACCCATTCACAGCCACCCTAAGACCCATTCAAGGCCACCCTAAGAACCATTCACGGCTACCCTAAGACCCATTCACGGCCACCCTAAGACCCATTCACGGCCACCCTAAGACCCATTCACGGCCACCCTAAGAACCATTCACGGCCACCCTAAGACCCATTCACGGCCACCCTAAGACCCATTCACGGCCACCCTAAGACCCATTCACGGCCACCCTAAGACCCATTCACGGCCACCCTAAGACCCATTCACGGCCACCCTAAGACCCATTCACGGCCACCCTAAGACCCATTCACGGCCACCCTAAGACCCATTCACGGCCACCCTAAGACCCATTCACAGCCACCCTAAGACCCAATGAAGGATTCAAACTCATGGAATTTCAATTCAATTCATGAATTAATGAG